>NC_046382.1:32453503-32537296 GCF_011125445.2 Fundulus heteroclitus
GCGTGCTGTCTTGATTTCAGTTCTGGCTCCTACAACAGGCTGGTGTGCTTCTCTCCACAAGGGACCCCGACGTTATGACTCTTCTTGCACGTCTCTGTCATTGTCTCTATTCTCGCCTATTAAGGATTGCAACCGCTTCATCGCCCCCCCCCCCCCCCTGCTACTTCTCACTTTGCTTCCTGTCTTCTCCAGTAAAAAACAGTGTGTAGTGCATCGTGAACCTTGCCCAGAATCATAAGCTTTAGAGCCTGCTCTTCCTGAAAATGATTCCTGAAAATGAAATAGAGATAGATATTATATATTACATTTATTATATATATAAATTATATATATATATATATGTATACATACACACTCTGCTAAAAAGTTGAAGGAACACTTTGAAAACAGATCTCAATTGGAATAAACTCATTCTGATGTGAAATGGGTAGCATCGTTTTATGAAGCCCCTTTTCAACCACAGAGGGCTTATGTTGAAGTCAGAGAAAGTGAAACTGACCTCTGTAGGGTCCAGGTATCGCTCCATGCCATCAGTAGTGACACTGACCCTGGTCAAATGCACAACTATTGAACAGCTGTCAAACGCATAAGGAGGGGAAAATGTCTGGCTTCTAGGTGCAAAGTCATTCCTGTTTTTGCCAACGTTGACCCTTCAGTGCCCCTGCTGTCAATTTCAAAGCCCACACTGATTAACACTCCCTCGCCTGCTGATCAGAACAGATCGATATTCCAGAAGTTTAACAGAGGGGGTTTAATGCTGTGAATAAAAAGTGTTCCTTTACATTTTTTTTAACCAATGTGTGTGTGTATATGTGTATACACTGCTCAAAAAAATAATAAAAGGGAACACTAAAATAATGTCCTAGATCTGAATGAAATATTCTTGTTAAATACTTTGTTCTTTACGTAGCTGAATGTGCTCACAACAAAAGCACACAAACATGATCAATGGAAATAAAATGGAGGTCTGGATTTGGAGCCTCACTTAAAATATAAAGTAGAAAAACACTACAGGAGGATCCAACTTTGATGTAATGTCCTTAAAACTAGTCAGAATGAGGCTCAGTAGCGTGTGTGGCCTCCACCTGCCTGTAAGACCTCCCTATAACACCTGGACAGCTCCTGATGAGGTGGAGGATGGTCTCCTGAGGATCTCCTCCCAGACCTGGACTAACCCATCCTCCACCTCCTGGACGGTCTGATGCAACGTGGCGTTGCTGCATGGAGCGAGACATGATGTCCCAGATGTGCTCAATAGGACTCAGGTCTGGGGAACAGGTGGACCGGTCCACAGCGTCAATGTCTTCGTCTTACAGGAACTGCTGACACACTCCAGCCACATGAGGTCTAGCGTTGTCTGACATTAGGAGGAACCCAGGGCCAACCACACCAGCATGTGGTCTCACTGTGGGTCTGAGGATCTCATCTCTGTACCTCATGGCAGTCAGACTACCTCTGGTAGCTCATGGAGGGCTGGTGTACTGGTCTGTCTCTTGGTAGAGCCTCCATGCTCTGGACACTACGCTGACAGCAAACCTTCTCACAGCTGGCATTGATGCGCCATCCTGGATGAGCTGCACTACCTGAGCCACTTGGTGGGTTGTAGACTCTCATGCTACCACTACAGTGAAAACATTCAGTAGGGAGGCAGAAACCATCAGGCAGAAAGCAGAGGAACTGAGAAGTGGTCTGTGGTCACCACCTGCAGAACCTCTCCTTTATTGGGGGGGGGGGGGTCTTGCTAACTGCCTCTAGTTTCCACCTGGTGTCTATTCCATCTGAACAACAGCAGTGAAACTGATTATCAGTCAGTGTTGCTGCTTAAGGGGACGGTTTGATTTCACACAAGTGTCACTGACTTCAGCTACATTGTGTTGTGTAAGTGTTCCCTTGATTTGTTTTGAGGAGTGTGTATATATATATATATATATATATATATATATATATATATGAGAGCTAAAAGAGAGAGATATTTAGATTTGTTTTGCTACAGTTGTATTCCTTGCCATTGTATTCATAGTGGCCTACTATGCTTTTGGTTGGTGTATTCATTTCTCTGTGTATTTAAGGGTTAAACATATAACAGAACAATACACAAAATTATCCGTGCACACATGCTGCTCCTACTCAACAGCCTTCCAATGAAGGGGTTTTGGGGTGAAGAAATTCCAGTCTCCTCTTCCTCCTCCTCTCCTTTTATCCTCAACACACACACAATCACAGTCCTGCTCCTGTGACAACTTGCCTTTCCTTCTCTTAAATAACTTCTCTGGAGGGAAAAATAATTTTTATTTTAACTGAAAACGTTGTGATCTTTTGAAGATTTTATTTTCTTTTTACTTCTATCTTTGCAGTCTTTGGACTGGATACCTTGACCTTGAATCGTATTGTCCATATTTCATGAAAGCTAACTTTAGATCCTTGGATTAATACTTTCCAGAACCAAAATCAGAGAAAAGCATCTTGGTTTTAGGTTTCCTTTAAACAATTCTGTGCATAAAGACGTACTTTGGTTTATTTTCTCTAAACTGATTTAAGAATATGCTGCAAAACTAAACAGAGACCTCCAGGGATTAAAAAGCAAACTGAATGTTCTTTTTGCAGCGACAGTATTTGGAAGAGGCTGGCTGGTTAAGGCCACTGTGGTACTCTTTGTTCTCGGTGCCATATGACAAATAGGTACTTGAATGTGTAGTTCTGTTGCAGTTGTTTTGACGCAATGGTTGTTCGTGGGGGGGTTCACTGTGGTGCAACACAATGCTGAAGAGGAAATGGGTGAAATGTTGTGACAGAAGACCAATATTCAAAGAATAAGAGACGATTTCTAGCAGCCTAAAGGAGTTTTTAATCAAACTAAATCTGGATTTTGTTGAAGATTAACGTAATAATTATTTCTAATTGGCACCGTCGACTCCACTTGACCACGTTCTGAACATTGTGCAAAACTCGTACCACGTTGGACAGTCCCCCAGCTAAGGTTCTGCTATTTAAAACCGTATCAGACACTGGCCTCGGAGGAATTAAAGGGGCTGAAAGGAGGGAGGGACGTGGTTTTCCTGAATGTAACTCCTCATCACTCACCGTTCATGTTCTCCTCCGTGACTGGAACAAGCTCCCTTCGCCTCCACCTACTTGGAAAGTGTTTAATCATTCTAGTTTATGGAAGACGGTGTCGGGACTCACACGGGAGGCCGCACACATGAAAACGTTCCCAGGTGTGAAGCAGTGCCTGAATATGTTTTGACCGATTTATTTGCTGTCGTTTGTGCGAAGAGAGTTACCCAAAGCCTATTGGGACGCGATTTTAGGAAATCTCTGTTAATCCGGCGACGCCAAAGGGAGCTGGGAGTGCGGAGATGGCTGAACAAGAGTAAATAATTCCTCATACAAGGCTTTTAGGAGCAAAGTGACTTCATTAAAAAAAAAAAAATAATAATCACATTTGTATGACTGCAGTTGATCACCTTTTGTTCTGAATTGATTCCAAGTGTTTTTGTTCACGTTATGCTTTTACTTTAAAAGAACTGACTGAAGAAACTTTGACCTTTGAGACAATTAAGGAAGGGCCAGTTTTGAGTTTTGCGCCACGCCTTTTTCCCTGTACTGATTTCTGCTGTTGTTAAGTTTACAGACCCTACAGTGAACATAAGCACCAAATAAAAGATGGATTTATGTTAAAAGCTGCTGTCTCTGTGATTATATGTGCCGAGTCAGCAGAAGTCTCCCTGTACTTGTGCATCTGTGTTCAAGGAGCAAGTTGTTTGAACACATCATCATGTCCGAACTGAATCTTAAGGTACAGCGTTTACCCGGAGCTTCAGTGAATCCGTCGCCCCTGGCAGACGTCGTCTTTCGCCTCCACAATAAGGGAGATATGCATCTGTTGACTATAGTCTAATTTCCTGTGCACCATGCCTCGCTCGCTGCTGCCAGATTGTGGGAACAGATTTTTTGAAATTGTGCACAGATTGCACTTTTGGATTCTGCGGTTTGAGCGAATGGCACGCGTGCCAGAATAATACACTGTATGACTTCGCCACATTGTTATTGTTTGAAAAGAACCTGTTCTTGGAAAGTCGTCTTGGTTCCAGGTTTTTTTTTTTTTTTTTTTTCCCGTCGGGGACTGAAGGTGACTGGGGAACTGGATATCTTGGCTGTTGCACAACATTGCTGGCACTGGCCAAGACACGACAAGAAACACTCAAGTTTCAACCTCATAGTTACAGCTGTAAGAGGAATCTTACATATAGGGTTTTACTTTAACATGAATAAAAATGATTTTGCGTTTTAGAAGTAAAGGTAATATATCTTATTCTAAGTAGCTCTATGGGCGATCATGTGTGTAAAAACACAAAATTAGCCGAAATACATTTGGTGATCACTTTTCTTTAGTATTTGGCCTCACAATTTTTAAACTGCATGCCTCGGCTCAATTTTTATGTGATTAATACAACCTGATTTGGATCAATTTTAAATGAAACAGATAAATTGGCATAAACCAACATATTAGGAACTCCATTTTATATAAGCTAAATATAATTTAATTTTTATACATAAAATTACCAATAAAGACTCACTAATAATGTTAATTCATTGAACAGAAAAGATTCACATCAATCCTTAAATGAGCTAGCAAGGACAATCAACACTAGATTGTCACACTTTCCAGCAGAACCTAAACGTAACGTGTGCATTTCCAGTATCTGAGCTTGGGGCCACAGGATTTGTGCCCCACGGCTGTCTACTGAGAGCGTGTTGGGCATTCGCACTGCCATATCTGACATTCATCGTTTAAACAAATGTTGGTGGGCTGGCCCTAATATCAAGACGACATTAAAGTATTTAGTTACTGAGCTGGTTAGTATTCTGGCAGACTTATAGATATATAGACACAAATGTTTCTTACAGAATTTTATTAGTAAGGGAAACCATGCAATGACGTTGGTGAATGGGACGATAAAGTCCCGTCTTCCTATAAATACAGCAGGTACCATATCGTACCAGCCTCAGTTATAAAGCACTTTAAAACAACTCCAGCTGAAACAAAGTGCTGCACAACACGCATCAAAAGCTAAAAATATAACATGACAAAAAAAAAAAAAAGATTGAATATGAATAAAGCCGATCTAAAACAAACAAGATCAAACTGAGTCAAGTTTTAAAAGCAGGCAGTGAGTGGGGCCTCCCTGATGTGCGTGTAGGTAATTCTGCAGTAAACTGTATTAAAGTCCAATATGACCACACCATGATTCAATTCAGTTAAAAATAATTAATCTCAGAGGGAAATTAAATGCTGGTGTAACTCATAGGGGTTTGAGTCTAAATCCAGCTTCAGAAACTAACATTAAACTCGATATTCCAGTCTGAACAACCAGACTTTCTGACAAAGTTGCTCCAGGTTGATGTTTCATCATTGAAGCAACTTAGTTGTGGTTTCTTCCTGACTTGGCCTCCGTCCCACCTCTGGCTTGTGAAACATTTAGTGCTGCACAGTGCACTGCAGTTTATTGTGCATCCCTGCGCAGGATGCTGTTCTCCAGCGGGAACAGTTGGCCAGAGATGATGATGGGAAGAAGGATGGAGATGAACTCCAGGCCAATCCTGGAGGGGAAGACCTGTCAGGACCCCTCTGTGGGCCACGAACTGAAGATGACATAAAAAAACATTTAAAATGTTTGGCTCATTTTATTTTAATATATATACAGGACTGTCTCAGAAAATTAGAATATTGTGATAAAGTTCTTTATTTTCTGTAATGCAATTAAAAAACATGAAATGTCACACATTCTGGATTCATTACAAATCAACTGAAATATCGCAAGCCTTTTATTGTTTTAATATTGCTGATTATGGCGTACAGCTGAAGAAAACTCAAAAATCCTATCTCAAAATATTAGAATATTTCCTAAGACCAAGTAAAAAAAAAATAATAACAGCAAAACAAAATCAAACATTTGAAAATGTCCATTAATGCACTCAGTACTTGGTTGGGAATGCTTTTGCACAGATTACTGCATCAATGCGGCGTGGCATGGAGGCAATCAGCCTGTGGCATTGCTGAGGTGTTATGGATGCCCAGGATGCTTCAATAGCGGCCTTTAGCTCATTTGCATTGTTGGCTCTGGTGTCTTTCAGCTTCTTCTTCACAATACCCCACAAATTCTCTATGGGGTTCAGGTCAGGGGAATTGGCAGGCCAATCAAGGACAGTAATGCCATGGTCAGTACACCAGTTACTGTGAGAATCTTATGTCGTCTCTTAACCACTACCATACTTGTGATTTAGTTTACTGAACCAAGCTGAGTGTTTTTCAAGGCTCAGGAAACCCTGCAGTGTTTCGAGTTAATTAGACGATTCAGGTGATTAGTTGAATAGCCTACTAGTATACTTTTTCACGATATTCTAATATTTTGAGATAGGATATTTGGGTTTCTTAAGCTGTAAGCCATAATCAGCGATATTAAAACAATAAAAGGCTTGCGATATTTCAGTTGATTTGTAATGAATCCAGAATGTATGACATTTCATGTTTTTTAATTGCATTACAGAAAATAAAGAACTTTATCACAATATTCTAATTTTCTGAGACAGTCCTGTATATATATAAAAAACAGCATAGAATCTTGAAAATGCATTAGTTGCTGATGCGGTCTACCTCTCATTAGTCGTGTGTTTGTCAGCAGTAGTTGGGATCACTGATTGTCCCTGTTGTGGTTCAGCAGGTAAGAGGCTGTGATTGTTTCTTCGGGGAGAACATGTTATCTGGCTGGAAACAAACAGGAAGTCCGCCAGTGCGTTTTTAGTTGGATGCGTTAAAGCCGCTGACACTCGTCCTTCGCGCTGCGGTCCCGGCCGGCCCACTCCGCGCCGAGATAACACGGGCTAATCTGTAACCAGCTCCCACGGAACCGCCCGCATTCCTCGGGTGGCCCTGATGTCTCGGCTCCACCTGCAGCCCTCTCTCCTTACCGTCCCACTGCATCCACGCACTGCCTCCTCCTCCTCCTCTTCCTCTTCCTCCTCCTCGCTTGCCGATCACCAGAGACATCCACGATGAGCGCGAGAAAGGACGGCGGCCCGATGGAGCTCGGCGAAAGCATCAGGAACCCGGGCTTTAAGGAGGCGGGCGACGGCGGCTCCGCGTCCAGCGTCTCCGGCTCGGAGAGGCGCCGCTCCTCGGCGGTGAAGCTGGACGCGGACGCGCAGGAGTACACGCAGGTCAAGCCGTACGCCGGGATGCCCAAGGAGGTGCTGCTGCTGCACTCCTCCAAGGCTCGGTACCGGGTGCCCAGGGAGATCCTGTTCTGGCTGATAGTGTGCTGCACCCTGGCGCTGGTGGCGGTCACCATCACCATCATCGCCATGTCCCCGCCGTGCCTGCGCTGGTGGCAGATCAGCCCCGTCTACCAGGTGTATCCGCGCTCCTTCAGGGACTCCGACGGCGACGGAGTGGGAGACCTGAAAGGTAGGACAGCAGAGCGCGGAGACGTGTTTCCACGCCGGGTTAAACTGAGCAAGTGTATAATTGGGAAGTGGAAGGAAGAAGAAAGACATGGTTTAGGCGCTAGTCTTTGAAAATGAGACACCCTGACTCTGATCTAGTGACAACCAGACCAAAACCAAAAACTTTTTTCATGGCCTACCTGCAAATTGTGCACCAAGTTGTGTGCTCTGTGTGTGGTTGACCGCTGCCCCTGCACGTCAGCCTGGACACAAGGTCCCCATGTTGACACACGGCGGTGGCAGCGGCATGCTGTGGGAATGGCTTCCTGCAGCAGGGACAGATGGAGGGAGCTAAGTACAAGGTGATCCTGGAGGGAAAACCTGTTTTAGAGGTTCACCTCACAGCGGGACGGCAGCCCCAAACATTCAGCCTGAGCCAGAGCGGTTTGGATCAAAGCACAACGCGGCCGTTGTGCTTTGAAGTCAAAACCTTCAGAAGGTTTTGACTTCTCAGTATCAACAGATCGGTTTTATTTTATGAAATTATTACTTCAAGATTACAATCTGATTGATTTCAGACTAAAATGTTGTGCTTATCTGTTTTATAACTAAAATGAGAGTGCCGTCTTATTATAAATCTAAGTAAAATCTTATTTATTTATTTATTTAAATAAATCTGTATATTACGCTATTGTACATATCTGTAAAAGTCTATTTATAGTAATATCCACTTGTATATTATATTCGGTACATATCCAGCTGTAAATGTAGTTCACAATACTAGTTATCTATATATTATATTCATAGGACAAATCTATCAGTAAAATTCTGTTTATAATAGTATTCATCTCTATATTTATTAAGTTAAAACCCATGTCCTGTACTTATGGAACCATTGTTTATCCTGGACTTGCTGCTATTGCACTTCTGGTTAGACCTAAACTGCATTTCGTTGCCTTGTACCTGTACCTGTGTAATGACAGTAAAATTGAATCTAATCTAATCTAATCTAATCTAAAAAGGGACAGTACATATTAATGAACATGTATATCACATTTAAATATGCCAGATTGTCGCCATTGGCTAATTTCCATCTGTAGTACCTGGACAGGTTGATGTTAACATTACATTTTAAATAAAAGGAACATAAGACACATACATTACAAACAGGTCAGACAGAAACAGGGTCACTCACAACAGCAAACTACACACAGGATAGACTCAGGACGACGACAGACAGGAACAATTACACATTAATATACCCAGAAGAGTAGTTTAGCATTTTCTTGAACTTTGCACTAGCCCTAAAGTACGAGATGTGTCGATCTGAGTTCTTCTAAAATATGCTCACAAGTTTGAGTTGACCTTAAGCGTTCCTTAAGATACTTATTGAATGTTGGAAAAGTCAAAGCGTCTCTTACAAAAGTTGGCAGACTATTCCATTGCACACAGCCCTTGTATGAAAGAATATTTTGACCAAATGCAGTTTTTCTCACAGGTACCTCACAATCTCCTCTACTCATGGCTTAGTGGTCCGTAATGCTGTTGTCCTATATTTTAGGTTGTCCTTCAGCGATGGTGGAGCCAGCATATGTAAGCTTTTATCGATAAGACAGGCATTTCGAAATTTTGTAAAGTTTTGAAAGCTTAATGAATTACATATTGGCAAAATATTACAATGGTGATAAATACGTTTTTTTAATGCAAAATGTTCTATGTTTTTTTTTGTATAGCCCCTCTATTGGCTTTGGGATTGTAACACCTATCAGAGATCAGCTAGTTATACTATAGCTTACATGGGAAAAGATCATACAGTGCTAAAACATCATGGCAGCTTTGTTCGTCAGTGATCCCCTTATTTAAATATGAGTCAGTGCTGTTGTAAGAATTTGTGCTATTTGATCAGATGATTTTGCACTTTTAAAGACCACAGCATCGTCAGCATACAACTGTACATCCACACCCCTACAAATCCAATGGTAGATCATTAATACAGAAAATATAGAAAATATAATGGGTCCCAGGACTGATCCTTGGGGCACCCCTAGAGGACAGTTTGCAAGGGATGATGTCAGTCCATTTACCACAGTAGCTTGTTTTTGGTTAGACAAGTATGAGGTCATCCATTTAATGGCCTGGTCAGAAAAATTAAAAGACAATGTTCGTCAATCATTCACTTCAATCAACATTAAATCAATGTTTTATCTGATAAGGCCAGGTCAGAAAATCAGTGAACATAGTTATTACAAAGTCTTCAGGTATTTATGCAAAATTACATCAAGAGGAATTCAATGACCGACAAAGACGCGTACACCGTGTGATCTGAGCTCCTCTGTGACTGCTGACCTTCGCCTCGTCGTGTCTGTCCACGCAGGAATCAAGGAGAAGCTGGATCACTTCCTGGACCTGAACATCAAGGCGGTGTGGATCAGCCCCTTCTACCGCTCTCCGATGAAAGACTTCGGCTACGACGTGGAGGATTTCAGGGACATCGACCCGCTCTTTGGAAACATGAAGGACTTTGAGGAACTCTTGGCTGAAATGCACAACAAGGGTGCGTTAGGTGCAGAGATGTGGAAGATGAACTATCTGGTTCAGTGTTAGCGCGGTGACAGGTTGTGGCTATATAATGGAGTGTGTCGTCCCCCCCTCCGCTAGGTTTGAGGCTGATTATGGACTTCATTCCCAATCACACCAGTGACCGCCACCGCTGGTTCAACCTGAGTCGGACTAGAGATCCTCACTACGAGGATTATTACGTCTGGACGGACTGCGATCCAGCTTCACCGAAGCCTAATAACTGGGTATGTGCCGCCGTTTTAGATGTGCCGACCTGTAAAAACCCATTTTTATCTTTCAGCGTTGACGTCGGTCTTCTCCTGTCATGCAGGTCAGTATCTTCGGGAACTCATCGTGGACTTATGATGAAGTCAGAGGCCAGTGCTACCTGCACCAGTTCCTCAAAGAGCAGCCGGACCTGAACCTAAGGAACCCGGATGTCGTTCAAGAGATCAAAGTAAGATCACTGCGGCTCCTACCTTACCTTAGGGGGTTTCTAGGAAAACTACCAGCACCTCACACATTAGAAATCGTATCTGTTTTGTTCTCCTAACTGTTATTGAGGTTTTCTAATCTATCTGCAATCCAAAGCAGCCATGTAAAATGCATTTATTAAGTAATTCTTAGGTATTTTTTTTGCATTACTGCTTAACCATACCATAGTTTAATGAAGGTAAATAAGTGTAACATCCATATCTAGAGGTCAGTACAGCCTAGTTTTACATATTATTACAAAATGGGAACTTTTATTCCTTCCTTGTAGGATCTTATTATTTTCTGGCTGGAGAAGGGGGTGGACGGGTTCCGGATGGATGCAGTGAAGCACATGCTGGAGGCAGCCCATCTGAGAGACGAGCCACAGGTGGATCCAGACTTGCCACCGGTGAGAGATCCCTCTGGGGGGGTTCAGAAGCCTTCACACTCTTTGGACCTCTTAGCATTTGATCGCACCACAAACCACAATGGGCTTCTTTGGGATTTGGCGTGACAGACCAACACACAAGGTGTATGAATGTGAAGTGGAGGGGCGACGGTTTTTCTGGGATCTGATTGGGTGATGCGTTTGTAGTTATCCTACTGAGTGAGGATGTCACAGTAAAGGAGCCCGAAAACAAAGGCTCGGCACACTTTTTTGAATTTTCATTTTCCACTTTTCGATTGTTACTTTGTTACGGTTTTCTTTCTCTTAAAAGGTAATATTTTTGTGAGAACTCTTACAAAAAAGTGCAGCCTGAGCATCTTTTAAAGTTATACTTTGATATCGGTTTCACACGTAAGGAAATGCTAAATCTTTTTAGCACATCACCATCAAACCATCTCGCGACCCCCCCCCCCCCCCCCCCTCCCAGGGGGCCCCGACCCCCACTTTGGGAGCCCCTGCTCTATGACATAAAATCCAATAATAAATAATACGCTGAAATGTGTTCTTTTAGCGTGACACAAGTGCAAGCAGTGCGATCCCTTTTCCCAGACGCTGTACAATCAGAGCTCACACGAAGTCTGATCGACTGGAGCCGATGAAAAGGTAGCCTCCTTCTCCTCCCCGCGTTGATGTTCTCACAGATCCGCAGCTTTTTGCCCGGCGCGTTAAATTTTAATTGCCACTGTAACTTCCACCGCTCAAAGTTCAGCTCAGTTAACAATCCCCGCTTTAACCTTCGGTTACATAATCCTGATTGTGTTTCATTGACTCGTAAGTGGCATGTCAGAGTCCAGATTAGAATAATGAGATGCATGAAAGCAGCGGCGTGGGCAGAAACACCTCCAGCCGACTGAAGCTGGTGGAACAAAGCGCGGCGGCTGAGTGGGATGTTTCTCGCTGTACATGGTGTGCCGTTTATTATTTATCTCTGGCTTAAATGTCAGGTTCATCCTGTGCTTTTCTTAAGGAAACACTGTAATTGCAATTCAAAGACTTAATGACACACTCTGACTTAAGTAAAGAAAACCTTGCGGAGGCAGTATTTTTTTTTCTTCCAAGAGAAAAGATTAGCAGAACAGAAGCATATTTTAGGGGATTAGCGAGTCACTGGGATTTACTGCCCACTGTGGACTCATGCTATAATACTGGCACTGACTCAGACTTATTCTTTACTCTGAGGGGTACTCATACATCATACTTACCAACTTTACATCTTTAGACTTTGCCCAAGTGATATATAAAAAAAATTATTTTATGGCCTGTTATAAAATCCAAAACACTGCAATAAAGTTATTTATCTGTATCTTTTTATAACAGCGTGTGTTCTGTTGTTCTGGCTGATAATGAAGGTTAAAAATACCACCATCTGTGTGAGTCGGTGGATGGCAGAGTGGCTCATTTGTTTGGAGATGACGTGAGCTGAGTGGTCTGAGGTTAGCCGCGCAAGAGGGAGGCGTCAGCTGTTAGTCACCGGCTCTTAAAGGGACATTTCGGAGTGAAGTCAGTTGACTCAGTCCTCACAGATCTTGGTAGTGCCTGATATCAAAGACGTTCTCTATGAACAAGAAGTCTTATTTGGATGTATTTCTCTTTCATACAACTCGTTTAAAAAAGAGGTTTAATTGTAAAGCTGGAGCAAAACACTCGCCGTGGGTACCTTTAGTAGCCAGGTTTCTCTCTTGGAGTCTTAGCTTTATGTATTTGGTTTCTATTGCATTCCAGCTACCTAACCTGAAACTGACCCCCGTGATTTGGACCGATAGAGGGGCCTTTCTAGAGACCAGCTCTCCCTAATTTCCAGTAATTGGACAGAAAACAGCAACCAAGAAACCCCGAGAAAAACCTGGAATCCCACAACACCTCTCATCAGCCCTTTCTGCAGATAGAAAACTTTATCAATGCCAACCCGTTTAAAGATCGCCTCAAACATATTTGCATTTCAGGAATTAGTAACTACAGAATGGGACCTGTACCACGACTACACCACCAGTCAGGTGGGCTTGCACGACATGCTGAGGGAGTTCAGGGCCGAGATGGACACCTACAGCCGAGAGCCTGGCAGATACAGGTAGGCAGACCTGCAGACTACCATGTTGGAAGTCATTTTCCAAATAAGTCATTGTGCTTGAAGTCATGCATTGAAGTACAAACACATTTTGAAAACTCACTATAGGATTAAGGGCGGTTTATTTCAGTGATTTACTCATTTAGATTCATTACATACAGAGTGAAAAGTGATTACTGCTGTTCATTTCAGTGATAATGCCTTAAAGATATTTAAAAATCCCCCCCAAAAATAAGTTTCTGATCCTTCCATGTGAACAGTTAACATGATTTTTAATACAGAGCATGTGCTCTACTGAAACGTATGTCCATTACAAAGGATGTTCGGTCGAGGTCCACTTTGCATGAATCACTGCATCACTGATTGTTGTCATCTTCTTCTTCTTCCTCGGAGGGTTTGCTTGCCAGTCAAGTCCAGAGATGCATTTATGGTTTAGTCAGGTATTGGTAGCTTTGGCAGTGGGGGCAGGAGTCAGAATCTGCTGGCCACTAAAATTAGGATCTCTTTGAAGCCGAGAATCGGAGGGAAGCACAAAGTTCTCTAAAATGTCCTGGTAGACAGCTGCTCTGACTTTGGACGCGATAAAAACACGGTGGACCAACACCGGCCGCTCCTCAAACCTTCTTGTTATTAAGAAGGAGGTCCAGAAGGCAACTTCCTTCTGGACGTCCAGCAACTTGGATTCTGAGCTTCTCCACTCTTCCTCATGACTCTAGAACCTAGATATCCAAATGAAATGTAAAATTTACTTTCATCTGAAAAAATGACGTTGTGAAACAGCCACCTTTTTTCTCCTAAGCCCAAACAAGACCCTCCTGCTGTTTTCTCTGGTTCAGGAGTGGCACCCAAAAAAGCAGACCGCTGTAGTCCAAGTCCTGGATATGTCTGAATATTAGGACTCTTGAAACATTTTTACTTCCCAGGCTTGTGAACCTTTCTCCTTCAACACAACTTTCCCTTAATATGCTTTGACGCAGGTCTGTGGAGGGTGTCTCTGACTGTCTGCTGGGAAGCCTACATGTCAGCGCTCTTCCCAATGATTGCGTTGGTCATAACATAATTTGTATTCATAAATTTTTTTTCCTTCAGTGGTTTTATGTAATGTTCTTATTTTCTAAGAAACACAATTTTGCTTTTCCATTGGCTGCAAGCCACAATACACTGAAATACATTACTCTGTGTGAATGAATCTTTACAGGATTTTCACCTTTTAAATTACTGAAATAAATGAACTTCTGGACAATATCTTAACGCTGGATGTGTTTGTACAACTAACACATTTCCCTGATGGATGCATCTTATTTAAAACTGTTAAGCTGGATTTTAAAATCATTATGGATTGCTGTAGAGCTACCTTTACATCATAAATTATGCTTGACATACAGGCAATGTACTGTGGGTGGGAAATAAACATATTTTCTGCTAAATTAAACTAGTAGCATATGTGCTTCATGATTTCCACTTTTGTACTGTCATCACAACCTGTATACCCATTGTTCTGCAGGTTCATGGTGACCGAATCCTACGATTATGAGGAGGTGGAGAAGACCATGATGTACTATGGGACTCCACTGGTAAAAGAAAGCGACTTCCCCTTTAACTTTTACCTGCTGGACCTGCCTCACAACACCAGCGGCTGGTGGGCTAAACATCTGGTCGACCTCTGGATGTCCAACATGCCAAGAGGACAATGGCCCAACTGGGTGGTAAATATTTACGTTTTTTTCCCCTGCAAAGTTCTTCCAAAGTAAAAAAAAAAAAGAAAAAAAAAAGAAATGTATAGTTATACCTTTTCAAGTATGTTGCAATAAGTCTTCATTCAACATCGTAAACAAAGATAATTTGAGATTTTCCTCTGATAAGCAGGAAGAGCCATGTTTATGGTACTAAGATGATCTAGCTTTTATAATCATGAACAGCAAGGTCATTTTCATCACCGCGGTTGCTTCAGATAAGGTTTATATTTGCATGATATTCCGTGGGCTACAAAGGTTGCAAGACTTGTCGGTGATAATAGTTTTCTGCAGTATTACCAATAAGATCAATGCGCTGAGAAATCAGCTGACCAGAATCAAATCATTTTCATGTTGATCGTCTATGACCAGGAACCTGCTGAACGGAAATTAAGACATTTTCCAAAATCTTTTTCCTATTAGGAAGCGGTGAATGGGCTGAGGGTGTAAAGTATATAGGGCTTTTCTCGTCATACCTGCCACTCAAAGTGCTTTGCACCCAGTCACGCTTATGAACGTGCACACATTCATAGACTGACAAACTCATCAACTTGAGGTAAATTACCTTGCTTAATGGCACACCAACATGTGGTAGTGGACGAAGCTGGAACGGAACCTACCACTTTTCAAGTGCAGGACACGTGCCCTACATGTTGAGGAACGGTTGCCCACCATGGGTAGGGTGACACCCCCCCGGTTAACAAAATAAGACACGTCCCTGGTGTTCATTAGAGAAATCTGGTCACCTTAACCATGGCTAAATGCTACGAGGTCATGCTGGAAATGCTCTTCAGTGTGAGCGCTGTTAGCGAGTCTCTACGTTCGCTGTGTTCAAAAGCAATGACGTGCTTAAAAACAAAGTCAGAATAAATACAGAGATGTAGGAAGATATTTAAGTTCTTCAGCAGATAACAGGAAGGCTCAACAGAGTTCTACAAAGTTGCTGTTTTAAGTAAAGTTGGTAGTGCTAACCACGCTAATCGCTAATTTAAGACACTTAACGGTCTAAAATGTCAAATCTGTAATGGTGTTGCTTTTGTTGAAATAACTAATCAAATCTCACGAAAGCAAGGAAGCAATACATTTATAAAATACTTTTCTTATATTAAAGAAAAGTCCGATTCAGCTGGAGTTGGCATCAGCAGGTCAAATCTTCACAAACTCGAGATCAGTGCATCTCTATGGTTTTGGTCCACGATGTTCCTCGGGTTTCTCTGCTGGCACTTTTTAACTTGAGATTGTTCTCTCCTAACAAAAACCCATCAGTTCAAATCCTCTTTGGTCCATCTAACTGGGCCTCATTCATCTCTCCATTGTCATCAGGTGGGCAACCACGACAGGTCTAGAATCGGTTCCAGCGCTGGTCGGATCTACGTCCGTGCCATCAACCTGATGCTGCTGACCCTCCCCGGCACACCCACAACCTACTATGGCGAGGAGATCGGCATGGAGAACATTAATATCACACAAAGTGAAGTACAGGACCCCGCTGGGAAATACAACGTGGTCAGTAGAGTCCATACCCTGAAGAAACGCTTTAAACAAATCTGTACAAAAATGAGTTTAATTGATGGCATTACCAAACAAGAGGAAAATAGCAGTTTATGCAGAGAATGTTTCATTGTTTGTTATTGGAGATAAAAAGGCATCGCTTTATTGTGTACGAGGCCAGCTGGAGGCTAATTATTGCTATTCTTTGACCCCAGAGTCTCAGTCGGGACCCTGAGCGGTCTCCGATGCAGTGGAACGACGAGATGAACGCAGGCTTCAACAGCATCACCAACATCACCTGGTTACCTGTGCATCCTGATTATGAAAAGGTCAACGTGGAGGTACGCGACTCATTTATCAGCAACTATGAGATCTGATAAAAGCCGTTTGTTGTGTAGACTCATGGTCCCCCCCCCTCCATTCATTCCTGTCAGGCCCAGATGCAAGATGAAGGCTCCGTGCTCTCTCAGTACCGCTTCCTGAACGCCCTGCGGCAGTCGGAGCTCCCGTTTCTGCGTGGATGGTTCTGTTACGTCCTCGCTGATACCGACGTCTTCTCTTACCTGAGGGAGCTCGATGGACACAAAGAAGCTTACCTAGTGGTGATTAACTTTGGCAAAGCATCTACCATCACAGATCTCTCGGCCATCCAGGAGCTGCCCGAGCAGCTCAGCGTGCTGATGAGCACGAACCCAGCCAACGACGGGAAGGTGTTTCAGAAATCCCGCGTCCAGACGGAACCGGGAGAAGGTCTGGTCATTCGCTACTCGACCTATACTCGGTTTCATCCCAACCACCCTGCAGAATGCTATGTCTCTGAGAAGGCCTGCTATTTGGAGACCATTGGCATTCTTTATAAATGCTGAAGCAAACAGCAGCCTGTGTGTTCTCCTAAATTAATTTACAGAGATTGTCCTTTGGTGTTTCAGTCCAGAGGGGATAATGCAACACAATAAAGCCACGATTTTACATGAATCAGCTGGATGTGTCTTCTTCTTTTTCACACGCAGAGTGAAAGATTTGACCATCACAGTGCTGTAAATCTAGATCTTCATTCCTGACTGCCTCCTGGCAGCTGAGCTATCGGTTCCTCTTGCGTGGAGGCGGCGGAGGGTCCAGGCCAAGCTCGGCGTACAGGAACGCCACCTTAAGAGCCTCCTGCATGGGCAGAACATACAGGAGAGACTGAAAGCATCAGCTCGGATCCTTCCGTTCGGTTGCTAAACTCTGATGTTTTTGTGAAATTAACGTGGAGAAAAGGTTTGTCCACATTTCCCCAACACAGTCCCCCTGAGCTGTGACTAAACCAGGCAGCTATAACCGCTCTCCATCCCAGTGACTTAGTATGACGCTAACTGAACTCCAACACATTAGTGTGGTAAATAAAACAAAGTTCCATGATAATGAACCAGTTTTACCGAACTAACATTCAGGCTTCGCTTTTTTTTTAAAGCTTTTCAACATAATACAATAACTGCAGTTTTGCACAGTTGGTTAGTTGAAATATAAAAGCAAACACATAAAATGTTCCCTTTTAAAAACTCCCTTAAATGGTGCAGAGCAGATCAGTATTTACCTAAACTCATCATTTAAGTTGTTCCTTTCCAGGGTAGGACGATAATACAACTTCGATGGTCTTTTAAAAAAACAAATTTGGTAAAAAAAAAGTTTGAATTTAATGTGGATTTTCAATGTTTGGAGGAGTCAAAGCTTTCATACGTAACGTCGCTGCATTAACTTATCAAACATGGTGGTGGCAGCATCATTCTGAGGGTCTGCTCTGCTGCAAGTGGTGCTGATGGATTCCACAATGTGAATGGACTATTGATCCACAACGCACATCAGAGCTGGTTTTAGAGTAGATAACGCCGGCTTACATTGGGTTTTTGGAAAGCCTCCAGTCTCAACCAAATTGAAAAGTTAACAAATTGAAATGAAACTTTGGCCAAAAGTTGGGTGAGTGCCAGGAAATCAACCAGCTTGGATAAACATTTCCATTTCTGCACAGAAGAGTGATCTTACATCCAGACTGACCTATCCCAGGAGCTTGTTTCCAGACATTAAAAGGTGTTTTTTTCTCACAAACTTGTCAAGGGACATTTAACATTATTAGTCAAGGTGTTTTTTTTTGGAGCTTCTAGGTAAAATTTTGACCCTGTGTTCATTAAAAAGAAATATTTATACAATCAAATCCTGAGTCCTGTTTTAAAATCCAATGAAGTTGTACAATCTGACCGGCCCAAAAAAACAAACAAATCGATCCCAATCCATCATAAAAGCCCGAAACGAGTACAGCATTCACGCAGATTATGGCTGTATGTAAACTTCTGACCGGCCCTCTGCCTAATCTCCCCGGTTCTCCCTCTGACTCAGGAGAGTGCGGCTCACCTCCTCCAGCGTCTGCACAAGATCTTCTGGTCCGGCATGACTGCCTCCAGGCTGGACATTCAGAACTATGTTTGACGCTGGTTTGCTATCTGAGGGAAAGAGACAAACAAAAAAAAACACGGGCTAAATACATACAGAAAGACCTGCTTTTTATAAATCATCTTTATCTCACCGTGTACCCATTATCTCTAGTTCTAACTGTCCACTCCATATTATCCACCTTCCTCCTTTCTGCGGTACGGACTGATTCACAAGTGCAGGCTTGACCTTGACAGCTCCCAGTCTGTGGAGTCTAATCTCTTGCTCTGATACACTATCTCTTTACCATGCTAATGGGCCTTCCCACCCGTCTATGCCATCAGCACTTTATCAAAGACTCGGGAGAACAGAGACAGATTAGGGAGACATCTCCCCGCATACGCAGGCATAGAAGCTGCCTGGTGTGTGTGTGTGTGTGTGTGTATGTGTGTGTGTGTGTGTGTGAACAACCGGGGTGAGAGATGGCGGAGGAGGGAGATAATATGTGCATTTGAAGCTGGAAGAGGCGAGGTAGTGAGAGAGAGAGGGGGGGGGGGTGTACATAAGGAGTACCACCAACGTGTTGAAGGAAGATTATAATTGAGAGGGAGAAAGAGCCTGTCTGGGGAAAATGAGAGCAATTAGCTGACACATGCACAGGCTTTACCACAAGGTGACCAATGCTGCGCTGTGCAGAGACATCCCCCAGACACCCATACATCTATTACCGTTCCCTCTACTGACCTTCGCATTGACACGACTATTGGGGGATGACCTGCGGCCATAAAACCTCTGTTGAAGCAGAAATAACTCCTGAAAGAATGCGGAAAAGTCCCCGTGGAATTCAAAATGCGCCCAGGATAACGGCCTCATCCAAAACAGACGCGTTTGAACCGCTTTTTTTTTCCACGTGAAATGGAGAGATCCTCTGGAGAACGCGCAGGACGCATGGAGGTAACATCCAAATGGCCGCAGACAAAACGAGCGTCGCTCACCTTACGTGTCAGTAGCCACTGCCTTATTGGTTATTGAAAACGGGTACAATGGTGTCTGCACATAAACACCTGCATTTGGGTCCCTGCTGAGGTGGCTATGAAGGGCTGTCTTTACAAATGTGGCGTACTGGAGGACGCCTTCCAGAGGAACCCTGGGATCTCCACTGTAAGCAGTCAGCAGCATAGATGGGTAGAGCTGTTTCACACATAAACAATAATCATACAAATACCACAATTTATCAAAATAATCTTCAAGGTTTTATTTTTTGTTAAAAACAATAAAAAGCTAATTTTAAAAGTGACTAAACTTAAGGCATGAGATCGTCTTTACCTGATATTGCAGATTACTTTCCATTTTTTGCCCAGATGTTTTTGAGTTGAACAACAAGCTGACGCTAAGTGAATCCTACATGGATTTTTTTTTTTTTTTTGCTGTATTGCACCATTATGTAAGAAAAGAAATCACACAGGGCTTAGCACTACAAAGGAGCAGGCGGTTTCTACAGCAACGTGTCCGTACCTGAGGAGTAACGTTATGAAGGGGGCAGTATGAAGCGATGATCTGCCTGTGATTCAGGTCTCCCACTGGGTCCCCCCATTCATCTCTGTCCTCCAGAGTCAGAGGCAGGTTGGCTTTCTGCATAGTTCCCAACACATCAAGGAAAGGAGCCTGTGCACACAGTTAGGGACGCTTTAAGACCTGCAGTGCAGGGCAATATGGACTTTATCACCATATTTGATGACATTTATTGACACAACGAGAAAAAGGACTATAAAAAACCATTTAGTAAAGGCTGGTTCCCAGGCAGGATTTTAAAATAGCCGGCTGATTCTCAAAGTCTGAGAGCCAGCACACGTAACAATAAACAATCCTATAAAACACGTTTGCTCATACAGTGTGGTGATTGGTCAGAGGACGAGCTCAGCACACCTCACACAAACACATTTCACTTAAGATCATTCAGATGTCAGACGGGAAATCTGAATTTCTTCTGAATCCTCTTAAGATCAAACGTGAGTTCAGAGTAAATAAACATGGACGACCAGGAGGAATAATGACCATAGTTTGTGGACTCACTTTAACAGAGAAAAAAGTTGTAGGTTAAAGAAGCGGGGACAACGTGACCAGAGGTCTCTAAGCCTCCTGCACTATGAAATGGAGGAGAGTTTTTCTTTCTCTGCGTTTCCCCCACCTCGCTTTCTGATTGGCCACACGTCACATTCAACAGGCTGCCACACATGCTAGGATATCGGGCCAAGACAATCTAACATGTTGAACATCCCCGATTTGAGGTCGGATCGATTCCGACGTTCCACCGAGCGGACCAGATCACTTAACACACCACACACGGCAGGATATTCTCTAAAGATTATCTTAAGAGACAACGATAATCGGCGCCTCTCTGAGGGGGAAAATCGCGGCGAAAATGGGGCTAAAAACCTGCTGTGTGAACCAGCCTTTACTGTACGGCTGTGCATGACACAGGAATCAACAGTTACATAAAGAAGTGGGATTTTATCACTAAACATTTTTATTTTTCAAATGCACTCATTGGAACAACCAGTGGAGAAAACAGTAACAGTAACAATCCCAACAATACAGACAGTTTTAGCGGTTTTCATCATTAACAGGAATTTAATGTTGCCATGAGTCCATATTCTTATCATGATGACAAATTTTTATGTTTTAACTTTTAAATTAATGGGAAATTTAGTACAGCATTGTGGTCTTTATAAAATGGAACTTTATATAGACCACAACTAAATAATTTAAGCACGACATGTCCCCTTTAAATCAAATCTAACTCATGAATGATAACTATTTTATTTCTCAACATCCCAAAGATAAAGGATCTCACACAGATTTAAATCAATGTAAAAAGTACTTTATTTTTCAGAATTTCAGATTCTTATCCATTACATAGCTAATAGAATATGGAATACATTTTTTTCTATATTTCCTTAGAAATATTTATTTTTCTAAACCAAATTCACTTACATCTGTGTATGAGGCGACTCAGACTGAGTAAGATTTGCATAATTAAGTCACATTAATATTCACGCCAAAACGAGTGCAAATAATAATGTGACTTAGAAAGTTTGAAATCTTAATGTGGATGAAACTCGGCTGATTTATCCGTTCTCTCCTACGGCCCAGTTAGTCAGAACCTGTGAGATGAACTTTATTGTCCCAAAAGGAAATTTGTCTTGGGTACAGACTCTGGCTGCTACATAGTCCAAATTATGTGTCACAATGCATTCACACATAAAAACATTACTATAGAAATTCCATTATAAGAAAATAAATAAATACATAAAGAAGCATGTTACATTCACAATAAAAAAAGAAAAAAAGAAAAGAAAATGTATAAAAACCCTTCTTAAAAACATCTGGTATAAGATGCCACCGTTTAAGGTCTCACCTGCAGGGTTACGGCCCGCACCGTGTTCGGGTTTGCGTTGCACAGCGCCGCCACTGGCACAGCTCCAGCGCTGCAGGCTGTAAGGGCGGTGAGCGAGGGCCGGGAGACTCCCACAGAGAAGAGCTTATGGAGACAGGCATGGAGGTCCTCCACTCCCCTCTGCTTCCCCTCCACTCGGCCTCGTCGGTGCCAAGAGAGGCCAAGCTCCCCTCCACCTCTACGCAGAGAAAAAAAAAAAAAAACACAGCCAATTCATAAAACGCCCTTCATAGCTGCAACAAATTTACCTGATTTTTCTCAAGGATATTCATGTTCAGAGGGTTTTGACAGTAAAAGGGTTTTGATGACTTTGACAGTAAAATAGATGAATCTGGTGTTACTTTCTGGCAGCCACCACCTTATACTGCATAAACAGATCCCCAACAGCTCAGCACAGCAGGAAAGTGGAAAATTGCCCGATTTGAACACAGACCTCGAGAAGGGAGAAGGGAAACCTGTAGCCAGGATAAATGCCCCTTGACATTTATGATTAAAGTACTTTTTTTTGTAACATTTAGCAAGCAGGCTGCAAATAATCTGGAAAAACTGAGGCAAGTTCTTATTTTCCTTTTGATCTCAGGAGGGGTGATGCACTACCTGATGTGACAGTAGGCCAGCGCCCAGCCTTGCTCTAGCAGAAAGCGTTTCACCGGGCAGAACTCCATATCCAGGTCTCTACCGTAAGCTCCATAAACATGGACCAGCAAAGGCACCTGGTTCAGACGCTCCACCGGTACGGCATGGAACAGCGTCACTGGCACCAAGGCGCCATCCTGAGGAAAAAACGCAGGAGCAATGGTTGTTTTACCTGGAGGTACCTGGTTACCTTGTGACCTGAGCTGATCTTTGCACACTAGCTGGGTACTGCATCAACACCTCTCAGCTGGGCGGTCTTACTTGGCTGCGGGCCTTCAAGCGTGTGGTGATATGCTTGTCTTGGCTCTTTGCGCGGGTCTGATTTCCTGCGGCTGATAATACGAGTCCTTTCCCAGGATCCAGAGCGTACGGCGCTGGTGGGTGGACCGGGGACGATAACAGGAACTCCAACACGTCTCCCTGCTCTGCCAAGCCTGGTTTCTTGGTTTCAATAGCACAAGCCCAGGGGGGGAGCTAGGGAATGAATGCAGAGATACAACAGTACAAATGCAAAACAAAAAAAATATATATATTGAAGGAATATAAAAAATATAGGAACAACAGATAAAGAGCCTAAAGAGATATGTTTTTCTCCAATGAACCCTATTTATCCCACTGACCTGAATAATGTACGTCTCCTTTGGGTCGCTCAGTGACATCACGCTGAAAGCGAGCTTATTGGCCGCCGTGGTTGTAACCAACACGCAGTAATCTCCAACTACGTCCATGTCTTTGATAACAGAGTCAGGGCTAGGGGCGAACAGCGACACCCAGGAGGCCATTGATGGCTCAGAGACGGGACACTGCACCACCTAGGAGGAGAAAAAGAGTCCTCCTTTTATTCTTTGTTGTTTTTTCAAACAAAAACTAGAATAATAGATAGCTATGTGACTCTGTGTTGCTTAAAGTAATTTACTACTTTATAAAAAAATAAAATAAATCAAAGCTAGTTGCCTTATCGAAGCTGATAATATTCAATGCCTTGGAAATATTCACACCCATTATCCACATTTTGTCACCTTACAACCAAACCCTTCAACGTGTTACAGGGAATTTTGTGTGATAAACCAACAAACACCACATAACTGAGAGGTGGAAGAAAAATTATATGTGGTTTTAAGAATCATTTACAAATAAAAATCAAAAAAAAAAAAAAAGTAACACTCATTTGTAACCAACCCCCTTTAATCTGAATCCCCTGAATAAAATCCAGTTACCTTCAGTCAATCAACGACCGGAGTCCTTACAGACTCTAGAAATCTAATTGAGTAGGTTTCTAGTCTTGTAAATGGTGGTTTGGAACCCTGTATTACTTCTGTAATGGACAATTTTTATCTTAATGGACGAGTGGCAAGAAGAAAGCTAGTGTTAAAAGACAGCTATGAAACCTCCTGTGTGCCACAAGCCATGTTGGGACACCGTGAATATGTGGTAGAAAAAAGGAAGGATGTCCCGTAGTCACATGAGAACATTTAAGTTCAGGAGAAAAACACAAGGTATTTTGCAGCTTTAACTCAAGAGAGAAAAACTACATAAAACTTGTGGCTGTAATTGCAGTGAAAATGCATTTTTATAAAGTATTGACTTTGGCAGAGTTACAGTAGCAGGATCCAGTCTTTTAGATTTTTAAATATAAAAAAAAATGTTACATCATTTTCCTTCCACCTCTACTATTATGCCCTGAAGGTTTTGGACATCACATCACAAATAAGTTCATGGGATAATCACATTATTATTTTACATTCACGCGTATTACTGAAAATCTCCTATTATTTCTACTAAATTCTCAACAATGTTTTGACCCTCTACCTGATATTCTCCTGCTGGCCCCGTATTAGCCAGTATAATAAGCCGTCCTCTCCAGTGCTCCACATGGTACAGCAGGTCCAGCTGGCGAGGCTGAATCACAAAAGGCTCTAAATGGGATTTGCTCACATCGATCAGCATCACCTGTGAACTCGTTCTACTGTTGCCGTTGATGGTGAGTATCTGCCGGTCTCTGGACAGGGCGACCTCCACAAACACGCTGAGGGAGGACGGTGGCGTTTATATCGCTTAGTTTTAATTTGCTAGAATAAAGCAGGTTTGCCTGACGCAGCGAGCACTTACTCAGGCTGAGCTTCCTCGTATACAGACGATATTTTGCTGCCGCCGTGCGAGGTGAGGTCCAGGCGAAAGGCGGAGCTGGATCGCAGGCCTTCCAGCGTTGTGTAAAACAGGACATCGTCCGTTGCCCACTCTTAAAAGACATAAACGAACACATGAGTCGAGTTTAAAAGTAATAACATGCTTTTACTAACTTTAGGCCTTCAGCATATAAATGATCGGGTCCATCCCCTGTTTTAATATTACGTAGATCCAGTGTTAAGTATACAAAACCACATCTTACAGATCCCTCCATTTTATTATACATTCAAAAAAGATTGCAAGACAAAAAGGCCAAAAATGAATCAAAAGCACAAAATCCATTTTAAAAGAGACAGACTTTCTTTTTCTCTTTTACTATCACTGTGTCCTTTCAGGTGTTTTTGGTTCAGTTCTGCTTTCTTTAACACAGCTGAATTATTCAGATAGGAAATTCTTTAATTGTCCCATTGTGGGACAATAATATTTACCAACTATATTAATACGAATATTTACCAAAACTGAAGACGCCCTCAAGTTCAAGAAGGACGTTGTGAGGGGGGGAAAGGGGAACATTTCTCTCTCCAAGTCTCACAACAACACACCTCGATTAACAAAGAAGGAATAAAGATGAATTAAATGGCAGAGCCAACATTTTCAAAGACGCAGCATCTGTTAAAGTTACCTCAGCTCTTCATTGGGACTACGCTTTAGTGTGGCGGCCAGATGCTTTTCTTGTGGCGACAGACGTATTCTCTGAATTGTCCACTGAAACCTCTCACCACTCTCGGCTCTCGTCTTCCCTTCCCCCCTTGACACATGCTCCAGATTTACCACCTGTTCAGGCTCCCGTACACCTAAAAATACAAAACGGAGACAAAGAAATGGGTATATTTAGGTGGTTATTTCAATGAAACCAGTGGCAATGACAGTATTTGCTCATGGCTTAATACCTCTTTTATCCGTTCTGTAGATGCCATCGTCTTTAATGAAGTATACATGGTGACGTCCGCACACCTGAGACAGGACAAATCACAGTAGGTTGTCAAACTAAAGTGGAGTTATAACAATTTATCTGGGTAATGACAACCAGATGAAGCAATGAATGCAAACCCCGCTGATGCACACGCACTCCCCTAAGTGCAACTTAGAGAATCTAATTTAGCTAACATGAACCATTTTTGGACTTTCCAGTACCTGGAAAGAACATGCAAACGCCATGCAGACGGTCCTGGTTTCAAACCAGAACCGCCTCACTGTGAGGGAACAGTGCTAACAACTGTGTCGTTTGGGCAGGTTGGCAGGACTGATTTGATCAAATCCTAGTTTAAATCCACGATCAACTGAGCTCACACAGTTCACCATGTCCACCATAACAGCATTTAATTTCCCTTATTCAACCAGATGAAAAGCCCATTGAGAGCAAGATGTAATTTGCAAGGGGGAGCTGGGCAGAAAGTCTGCAGCACACAACAAATTACACAAGTCAAACGCAAATATATATATATATATATATATATATATATATATATATATATATATATATATATATATATATATGTAGATGGGTGTACCACCAAACAAGCCGTGTTGTCTTACCACTGAGTAATCAGGTATACTGTGGAACCTGTGATACGTCGCCTTTAGTCTCCTTATGAAATACTTCTTTAAGTGCTGGTACCTGGTGACTTCCGAGCCCAGGTGATCCGATGAAGCTTCCTGATTTCAAAAAGCAAAAACACAACAAAACAGAAACATCACAAAAACACAAACAAACAAAAAAGTAACTGACCAATGGCAGAGAGACATTACCCCGATACCAACTAATTAAATCTTCCTCCCCGCATGAAATATATAAAAGACACACGTGGACCTAAAGATCTAGTAAAAATATCCTTTATGTTAATTGGTGTTAATAAAAAATGCACAACATAAATGCCTTTAAGAAATATGTATTTCTGTGAAACAACGTGAATGTGATCGCTCCTTAAAATGCAGTATGCTGAAATCACACATTTCTACTCTCTCACACTGCAAAGAACCCTAAACCCTTGGATTTTATTACATTTCTATAACAGCAAAACCTCTCTGTCTTAATTGGCGTTTTGTGGGACCGACAAAACACTAAGCAGACTGTTATAAACATAAAATCCGACAAAAAAAAAAGGCATTTTATTCAGGCCCTATAAAGCAATAATTTGTTGAACCAACACCTGCAAGTGTTTCAGAGTGTGTGTCTCTCCTGAGAATGACCTGTCATCTTTTCTCCTTTGCCTAACAGCTGAAGCTCAGTCAGACTGGATGGAGAGAGTCTGTTAACATCCATGCCTTTGCCACAGACGTACAGCAGGTCTGGACAGGGTTATTTGACCACACGGACCTGCTTTGATCCGAACCATTCAGCCGCAGCTTTTGGCTGTTTGTGTCGGGTCGTTGCAACCAGAGGGGCAGCGATCTGAATAATGAATGACTCCAAACATAATGGAGCCGTCGGTAACTTTACACCCAGCCAACGGTGAACACCACCAGCAGCAGCGTCTCTAAAAGTTCCCCCTAACCCTCTTACCGAAGCGCACCGACGCTGGACGGACAGAGGCGGTCCTGTTTCCCGTTTGGAAAGCGTACGCCTCCAGAAGCGGACCCGAGAAGCACCGAGGAGACGAGCCGCGGAGCCCAGCAGAGAGCTCAGCACGACCATGCCCGACACCGGGCCGTTAATTAGCCATTGTAGCACGGTTAGTTAGCTAGCTGTTGCAACCAGAGTGCTGCACGAGGTTAAATTAATTTTAGACACTCGTTTAAAGCGCTAATAGTGACAACTGTGATCTAAATTAACACTTGTTATAAGTTAGCGACAGTGCGCCGCCGGTGCAGCGCTCGGAACTAGCCTGGTGACGCAGCCACAGATCCGCAGACCGAAACAATCGAACATGATCACGCGCCGCCGCCGGTTCCAACGGAAAATCGAGCGCGAGGCGTTCAGTTGTTGATTAGCACGCCTGAAACGGCGAATGTGTACGGAAGCAGCGTGTTGCTGGTGCTGCGTGTGAGGACATGTCTGTGAGCTTTTGTAGATTTTTTGTAGTTTTAACCCAAGCCATGCTTTTCTAAACACAACCGGGCAGCATTGGTGTCGATAGCCGTGACAGCTCTGTAGGCTGGAGCTCGTTTACACATTTCTCCGAGGGGGCTACTCGACAGGGAAGATGGAGAAGGGCTCCACGGGCGCTGCAGAACACATCCAGCCGGTTTCGCCTTGTAAGGATAAAAGCGACGAAGACACTTGCGACCCAGATGCCCACAACTCCAGAGAAGGAAGCGGCGGAGCTACAGCGGGTCGAGCCAGATGGACTCTGCTGAGACAGGTACAGGGGGCGGAACAGCAAGCACACCTTCAACCACACACACACACACACACACACACACACACACACACACACACACACACACACACACACACACACACACACACACACACACACACACTGCTTACTTTCACAATGCCTAGCAAAAGTAGGGGCTGGGATAGGTTTGTGCTGCAATGAACAGTGTGTTGACAGATAAGTATCTGATCAGTTGGCATAATTACCTGTTTTCACTCTGCTTTTTTGCCCTCTTACGAATGGCATACAGTGCTTTGCAAACGTTTTCATACCCATTCACGTTTTCTACATTTTGTCACATTACAACAACAGAGTTTTGCGTATTTAATTTTGATATTTTTTTTTTTGCCAGTAGAAAGAAAATGAGACACGCTTTTCAGAGCTTAATTAGCTTCTCTAGGTCAATAACTTGTAGAAGCAGCAGCCACAAGTGTTTTGCCGTATATATCTCTTACCTACCTCTAGAGAATTACAGTTTTAGCCATTCTTCTATGCGTTGTCTCCACATGCCCTAAGCTCCCAAAGTCCTCAGGGATATACCCGCTTTAGACATCTAGAGATATTACACGTGAGGATTTTGCTGTAAACATCATTTCTACGTGTTGTTACTGATTCTGAGTGGGATTTACTTTGACTGGGCCACTCCTAACACATTAATATGCCTTGAGCTAGACCATTCCATTGCTGATGGATGCATCCCACACCCCAAAAGGGATTATTCATCATCTATCAGGTCACTGTAATTCAATAAAGCAAACTCTGGCTCCCCATTATGGAGAACTGTTTCATTCAAAATGATTAATCAATATTGTTTCAAATAAATAAACGTGCCTATGAAATAAAACTCTATCTATCTATCTATCTATCTATCTATCTATCTATCTATCTATATCTATTTCTATTTCATGGTTTGGGCGAATACTTGATTCTGATTGGCTGTAGGTTGTCCAGTTAACAGCTGCAGCTGATCCAGAACGCTGCTGCCCGCGTCCTCACTAAGACTAAGAAAGTAGAGCACATAACCCCAGTTCTAAAGTCCTTACACTGGCTCGCTGTATCTCAGAGAATAGACTTTAAAATACTTCTGTTAGTCTATAAATCCTTGAATGTCTTAGCACCTAAATACATCACAGACTTGTTATCAGTGTATAAACCCTCCAGACCACTCAGGTTTTCTGGCTCCAGCCTACTCTGCATACCTAGAACCAGAACCAAACACGGAGAAGCAGCATTTAGTTTCTACGCTTCACTTATCTGGAACAAACTTCCAGAAAACTGTAAAAGCGCTGAAACCCTGAGTTCTTTTAAATCAAGATTAAAAACCCAATATTGTCTTTTAGTTTCCATTTTCCATTGTTTTATTTTGTGTCATTTCTTGTACATTTTATTCCAACTTGCTTTTATTCTGTTTTCCTACATTTTAATCATGTAAAGCACTTTGCATTGTCTTTGTACTGAAATGTGCTACAGCTACAAAAATACATTTGCCTAGCCTTGCCTTGCCTTATAGGACATCTATAAAGAAGTTCCGCTCAAATAACCTGATTGTTCTAAATTATTGCGCATAGCAACGTGTCACAGCAAAATATATTAAATAGTTCTTGTGAAAATCTTATGATTTTAATTGTAAAAAAAACATAAAAGTATTAATAATTAATTTAATATTCCCCCGCTTTGCATCAGACAGTTCACTCCTCTGCATCATCCATTTATTTCTAATAATGGACAACTCATCGGGTATTATCCATTACACTATCTATCTATCTATCTATCTATCTATCTATCTATCTATCTATCTATCTATCTATCTATCTATCTATCTATCTATCTATCTATAGATATATAATTTTTTTTACTTTGTAGTTTTATTTTTTATATAAATATATCTTGAAGCAAATAAATAAATAAATGACAAAATAAGCTAAAATATTTTTTTATATATATGTTGTTTTAATTCATGGGGACATTTATTTATTTGATGGCATATTTAATAATACTTTATTGATAGCAGTTTTTATTTCATTATTTATTTAATTTTGGCTGAAACGTCTCTCCATACAAATTCTCTAACACGTGATTTTGGAGAAAAAAGCTCTTGAGTCCTAGTGTCGCCCTATTTTACTAGTTATACTAACAAAGTTACATCTCAGTTGCACAATATTAAACTTTACTTAAATTTGATCTCTCTTTTTGTTAAACCTTCCCAAAGGATTATGAGTGCTGTTAGAGTTAAAATATTGCAAATTGATTAAAATGTTGAAATTATACGAAGTAGTTATTCTACAACTGCCTTTTTATTCAAATAATATATTATCAAATTTAAAGAAAATGTAAATAAATAAAAAATATCCTTGAGCACTGTTTGTTTAAACCTAAAACACGACTTAAACTGATAACCTGCCAGTTTGATTTATTCTTGACAGGCAATGTCAACTTTATTTATGTAGCATTTTACAACAAGCACATTGCACCAAATGCTGCATAGCACGCACAATAAAATAACTGATGAATAAACCCTACAGAAGACATGAATGAAATAATTAATTGGTTTAAAAAGAGAGCAGATAATTAATAAAAAAAATAAAACATTTTTAAATTGTCAAGCTATTTAATTCAAAAGCCAAAAGGTAGAGGTGGATCACCTTAAAGGTCTGGAGATTATGAGCATCTTTTATATGGAGCGGTAGATTATTCCACAGTTTTGGGGTTTCAACAGAGAAAGCGTGATGCCTCTTCTGATTGGACCTCAGAACGTCTAAGACCAGCTGGTTGTTTGACCTTAGTGTTCTCGTTGGTGTTTGGGGTTTTAGAAGATCCTTTACATATATTGGATTTGTTATATGTGATGGAGCAAGACCCCTGAATAAAGGTAATGAAAAGCAAACGATAATGTATAAATGTGTTTTATATGCAAACTGAAGTTGATCAGCTGCGTTTCTCTTACAGGTGTTGTGTCAGAAGAAGACCGACAGCCCTGAGCTTAAGCAGGTGTCTGTCCGCAGGTTTGCAACCTATGACCTTTTTCGAAGGAAAAAACTCTCAGCACAAGAACACCGTGGTACCTCAGATGACCAGTGGGTGGAGTACAGAAGTGTCTTCTATCCAGAGTACAGTGCCTTCCTCAGGTAGACACACCATTTTGCAATTTCACAACAACAAAAAAAAAAAAAAAACAAAACAAAAAAAAAACACACTTTCTGGTTGTGCTGTTTTTAATTTTTATTTATGTAGAGTTTTAACTTGCTTTATCTAGAACATACAATCTGTAGTTCAGTCATTGCCAACCTTTCGTTATATGTTGTTAAGCCGAGTTCTGTAAACATGTTGCAAAAACTTAAGTGTTTGTTTTATCCCAAAACGATACAAAAATGTAATTCCCTGAATTGAGGCAAATTATATTTTGAATGTGGAGCATGACAGAAAATGTTTAAAAAAACCCCCCCAAAAACCCCACATTTTAACTTGAAACTTAAAGGGTCTTTATTGAGTTGATGGATCAGATAAAGTATATTTTACTCTTTGGACTTTTACTCTTATGTATGTATGTATGCAGTATGTAGTTGGAGTTAAATCTAACTATGAAACTGGACTGGAATGAATTGGTTTGACAAAATATATTATATATTTACTGCATATCAATCGTACCCGATGTGTTGTCCTTTGTTTCGTGGTGTTGTTGCGTATGCGAGTATGTGACAACTGAACCGAAATAAATAAGAAATGTTGCCAAAAAAAATTAAACGTAGACTGAGCAGATTTTTAGTGTTACAATATATTAGTATTTGTCGAGTTAAATGTTTTTTTTTTTTTTTTTTTACTTTTCTGATACATTACTGTAAAAAAAAGTATTTGCACACACACAGTCTTACTTTGTTTTTGCTTTTTTCTCACACTTAAAAGTTATAGAAGCCAATTGGGCCCTATGTGCAGCAGTAATTTCCCCGTAAAGCCAAAAACTCTTTGCGTCGCTGTGGCGGCAACATCTGCCTTTAAGCGTTTGCATTGAATGGCAATGAGTGTTTCATCTGTCCCACTCTTCTGCAGAATTTTTATATTCAGCCAAGTTGTAGGGTTTTCCAGGATAAATTAACTGTTTATGGTCATGACGCAGCATTTTAATTGGATTCAAGTCCAGACTTACCATTTCCTTTTATTTTAAAATGCTGCATTTGAGCTTACGGTTCTAACCTGATCGTCAGTCATTTTGCTTTAGACTCCTTTATATCGGTTCCATTTATGTAATTTCTTGATTGTCTGGTCTGACAGTAATCAGGCCTCAGTGTGGCTAGTAAAATTGAGCTCAGCTTTCCAAAAACTGTAGTTAATCATAGTTAATTCATGATTTAATGAGGAGGTATATACATTTTTTGCATAGAGCCAGTTTTGTTTGGATATTTTCCCTTTTTAATAGAGAAAACCAACGGTTGAAAACACTTTTTTGTATTTACTCGGGTTATCTCTGTGAAATATTAAAATAGCTGTATCATCTGAAACGCATGCCTCAAAAAACAAACATACATCATGTGTTTTTCTTAGTGCTGTTCATGTATGAAAAAATACAGGGCACTTTTACAGACAACTTTGTGTTTATCTATGTTTGAATTTCTTAGGGATAACCTGGGACCTCTCAAAGTTAACGAAGTGCTCAATAGTTTCGACAACACTGGCAATGTCTGTAAGTAGATCTTTTATTTCAAAACTGTTAAATCATGTGTTTGTTTTGTATGTTTGCATTTGTGTGGAGTAGAAATATGCAAATATAGTCACAGTGGATCTCCTGCTATGCTCTGCCTTTTGCTTTTGTTACTATTGACACGCATGTCTGCTGATAAATCTGTCTGAATCAAATGCTGGTCGTAGTGTTGGCACCTGTTTCTTCTGGCTGTGTGATTGTTTTGGTAAAAAGAAAGTACACCCTCTATCAGTTCCAGGGGTTTCACATGTAAAGGATCTGGTTTTTACCAGCTTTTAAAACTCTACAGATATTCCATCATGTCATTATTTACTGAAAAAAAAGAAGAAATCAAGACTAAAAGGGTATAAAAATATGTGAAAAACGTACCAAACCTCAAAGACCCAAGGTACATACAACGTATGAAACTCTTTACTTAAATGTGCTGTCTGCTTTTTGTACAATGACTATATTTTCAATCTGTGGGGTTAGTTTGGGGTGTTTTAGAGTTACAGAAAAGTTAAAATGTTGAAAACATGTTCTTACCCTTCTCTAATCGTACCCGACACACTCAACAGATCTGAGTAAAAGTTACTTTCTGCTAACACTGCCCCATGTTTTTAACATATTTTGATCTTCATTCACGGTGTATATTACTTGTATCATATACATGCTAGCTGCTTGTTTGGGTTGGATGCCTTAAAAAAACATTCTGTTTTACAATTACAAGTGCAAACAAGGGGCAGTTTTGGCTAAACTGTACTTGGACTTTAGCTCTGAGCGTTGGCCAGACAGATTGACACCAAACAGTCAGGATGGACTTGGTATGAAACAGAGTGTGAACATGAGGAATAGCATTTCATGTCCACTATCAAGTACAGTGGAGGATCTGTGATGCTTTGGGCTTGTTTCTCTTCATAAAGGTGCACTCTTTGAAATACCAGGCTATTTTAAGTAAATTGTAGTGGACTCACAACAGAAAACATAAAATGGGTCATTGGGGATAAAAATACAAAGCATATGGCAAAATCAGCACAGAAATGGTTCATCAATCATGCCACTTATTGCTATCTCAGACATAAACACTTTAAAATCCCGATGGGGTAAGCTGAAAGAAAACAGCATAAAATAGGACTTTGAACTGTGGGTAATCTGGCGAGGAATGTTTAAATATCCTTCACTCTGGGTGCTCCAACCGGTGAAATGTTATAGAAGGATAAATGCTGTCTGATTGCAAAGACTTATTGTTAAACATGGGATTTCCACCACTGGAGAGAAAAATGTTCATAAATGTTCCTAAATTAAAAGTTGGATTTTACTTCATTTGTCAGCGAGACATTAGACTAATGCAATAAAATATTCATTTATTTTGAGTTTTTTTGCCTGTTAATTTGTTCCTGTTGTACCACTGCCATTTTATTGTCTCATTGTCACCACAGTACTAATCCGTTTTGCTTGAGATGTGCCCTGGAGAGTGGAAATTATGATTAGTACATATTAGGTTTTTCTTTTATTTATTTTTGTTGTATGTTTTTGGCTTCTCAGTTGCTAAAAATATACAGCCACTGTGGGTATTTAAGGTGGGGAAAGTCCATCCAGCAGATCCAACAAATATATTACGGGCTTGCAATATAATATTCTACATAATATTGGATTAAAATAATTATTTGTGGTTGCTCACAAGGATATTGCTATGCTGAAGTGTGATTCAATATATCGCACAAAATCAATTAACAATTTGAAAATGTGGCTAAACCTGTGTTTTATGATCTTGTCCTACTCAAAGCCATGCTTAGTATAGCCTTTAAAATCTGATTGGGATGTGTTCTGTTGCTTTTAATCTCCAGGATATGGAAAAGTGTGAAACTAAAAGCTCCAAAATGTGTGAAGCTGTGGGTCAGGGCTACCTACCGCTGTCGTAGCCTGTCCTGACAGTTTTATAATTTAGGACAGAACCCAGGGGCAAATCACACCCTTTTTTAACAATAAATAATCAGCAAAGCCTTTGTTCTTTAGGAGCTATAAATAAAAGGTTATTGTTTTGTTTTCTTTGGAGAGAAAAAGAAAAGTTTTTCTTTTCTTGTGCCACCTTAGTGCCCTTTACCCCATCAATGCTGCTTTATGTTCCTTTCTGCCTCTAATATATGCAAAGTAATAGTTACTAAAATGACTTTGTCAGTTTCAAACAAAACATCTTGATGACTGCCCCCCCCCCCACACACACACACACACACACATTCCTGTTTCTCAATTTACAATCCCTCCCCATAGCTTCCCTCATTTTTCCCTCTATCCCTCTCAGCTGGAGTCATGCTTGGCCAGATGGGTAACAGAGTTCCTGACTTGGCCAATGGATTAGCACAGCCGGAGATGAGAGCGTAGAGGAAGGGAGAGGAGAATAGGGGGAGAAGGTGGGTGGGCATGCCATAGGTGGAACCAGTGTGTGTGTGTGTGTAAGCAGAGTAAAGCCTTTAGCAGAGGGACCTCGCTCCTCAAACAATGGGGCAACCATCTCCCTCCTGTTCTCCATCTCATGTTTGGGACTAGTAATGCGTGAGATCAATTAGGGTTGGTTGAGAGGAGGCTCTGAAAGGCCCAGAGGTGACCCGGTCGGAGCTCTGGGGTATGTTTTTTGGGGGTGGGGGTTGGAAAGAAACCCTTCTAAATTCAAAAGCGCACACACTGACTTACGATTGTCCTGTCACAGAGATACAAGAAGGTGCGCCACCTGCAATAATCAACTACTTCCATGCTAATAAGCACATATTCACATCACCCGCCCTTATACTCTCTCTACCTTTCCTGCTGTCTTGATAATCCCCCTACCCCTGAGGTGTGGACAAGCCCAAATCCTTGGGGTCCTTGTCCTCCTGAATAGCAGGCTAAAAAGCCTGGTCGGATTAACCCACCGCATCCAAAATGTGTGGATTCAGCTTAAAGGTGCTACCCCCTCTCAGCATGCTCCCCCCCCCCCAGCCTCTTTCCCGCTATTGTGTTTGTTATACAAGTGTGCACGTACGTGAACAATATGTTGTTTCTTAAAGTAAAGATAAGCCAGAGTCAATGGTTTCAATACCGGACCAGAGGCGCAGGAAAGGCAGCTCAATTAGGATTTTAGGGAACGGGGAATTGATCTTGGGGTCGACATCCTACTCCTGAACAAATCCACACCATAAACGTATTTGAGCGTCTAAAACCTTCAGTTTTTGTCTGAGTTACTAAATTAGGTGATGCACGTTCTGAAAATACTTTATTCAATAAGTATAACCCCAGAGTAAGTATTGGCTTTAATTGCTTTAAGACAAAATAAGTCAGGAAATGATCGACCACTTGTTGGGGTAATATAGGTGTGTGTGTCACAGCCAGGTCAAAGGTAACCGCCACCCGTCTTTGCATCCTGCTTACCAGCAAGTTCTAGCGCTAAAGTTGCATTTGCAGCTCATTATGTCTTGCTAATAAATGATCAAACCTCCGTCAGACAAGACTTCAGCACTTTCAACTATTTGAGCTCTGAACTCCCGACCTTCCTGGTTCTTTAGCCGACAGTGGGGGCTTGTAATCGCTAGTGGGCTTTGTCCAAGCGTCACTTGGGTTTGTCGGGAGATGCTGGTTCCCTGCCAAGGGTCAGGATTTGAGGGTACAATACAGCCCCCCTTGAGGGTGGAGTGACTAAGAATGCATGGCAGCATGTGTGGATGTGTGATTGAGAGGGTTTAGAGCTTGTTGACATTGCTGGGTTCTTTTTGAAAAGAGGGCTTTACTCGCTGTAAGGTAATTTGTCAGGTGTGTGTTTCACTTAAAGGTTACGTTTGTTCCCATTGGGGGATACAACAGTGTAAAGTTTGTTGTCCTGATTAATGAGTGCAAATTCTTTTACAATAATCAGACATCATGGTTTTATGCAACAAGTAAACAGTAGGGGTTATTGCAGTGGAGCCAGTAGAAATAATGAAGTGTTCCTGCTTTATAAATAATATAGAAAATATGGTAGAAGTGGCAGTAGTAGTTTTAGACTTACCAGAATATACGGAGTGCTTTCTGGACCGCCAACATGAAATAACTGGTGACAGTTTTAAAACGTTACTTTTAAAAAAAAATTTTTTTTCAACTTCTTTTATTCAGATTTTCCAGTGCATGTCACATCTCACACATCTTACAGAATACATGTAGTAATACACGTTATATTTTTAGAAAAGGGTTTTGTTTGTCCAAGGTCTTAAAGAAAATACAAGAAAAAACAATGGTAGTAGTAAAAAACAAAGATAAATAAATAAAAAGAAAAAACAAAATAGAATAAAAAAAGTACAAATACAGAGGAATCTCCCATTCATTAATCTTAATTTCCATCAGTTGTGGTTTGAAATGAATGCTTGAATTGAGGACCATTTTTCTATATTAAAACGTTATTTTAACAAACTTTTGCACCAATTCTGCCCCTCCCACACCTGTTGCTGTGCGCTACCGGTCATCTGACTGAAATGGCTGCTTCATTTTACATATATTTTTTTATGTTTATATATGGATTGTTTTCCATATTTAGTTTTTTTGAGACCCTGTGTCTGTCAAATTACTTAAAGGAAGTAAAAGTAATACTACATTTCTCGTTATTTTTGCATTTAGAAAATAAAACCTACTGTATGAAAATGTTATTAAGAAAACAGTGATGCATTCATATTATCTCTTGGTTCTCTTTGTTAAAATATCCTCACTTTTCTTGAGCTACCTGCTCCTTACATCTGTGGTAAACCGTATGAGATGCGGTTAATTCATAGATCCAGATAGTTTATTAGCGAGGTCAACAAAGATAGTTTTGTTAACGATTTCAAAATGGTAAAACTGTCAATATGTTTGCGTGGTAACCCAGTCATCGTTTCATCTATAGTTCCCATTAATAAATACATGCGCAGAGATACATTCTTCTTCTTTCTTGTTGCAAACAGGAGGAAGGACTGCATGTAAATCAGTGCTTTTCAGGGAAGTTTAGGGTTCGGTGTTGGCAGTTGCTATGATTAGAAGCATCTGCTTGAAGTGAACGTACCTAAATGTCCTGTCAAGTGATGAAAGCCTGGCTGTGTGTGTGTGTGTGTGTGCACGCCTGTGTGTGTAATCAGGAGCCCAGCATCCTAATGAAGCCTAATAGAGCCTTCTTCACTACAGTTGTCATCGCGCGAATGGCCACCAGCCTTTCAGCCTCTCAGTCATCCCTATTATCTCCCACCGACTTCACCTATCTCTCCCGCTGGTAAATACTATAAGCCCTGACTGCTTCAGTGTTGGGAGGCAGCGTGGTGGGGAGCTGATCATTTCTGTGTGTATCTCATGTTTGTGGAGGTATGGGGACTGTGTCTGCCAGGTGGATGCATTTATAAAGAAGCGGAAACAATAACGGCAACATGAAATCCATTCCATGTGTTAATTCTTGTTATAAATCTAGCCAGGGATGTACATGTGCAGTGTGTTTTCTTTCTTCAAAGCAGTGCATGGCTGTTTATTGTGTCTTTTTATAGAATATATGTGTATGTGTGTTTATATGCACATTCAAACATGTGTGTGTTGTAATAGGTGCCCCCCGTAGCCTTCCCTCGTGCCAGGCCTTTAGCGCAGCCCTGTTTGCATAATTATGCTAATTCATTTTGCCATAGTGCTAATTAGACCTTGTTAGACAATAGCGCTAGACTGGAAGCTGGCAGGCACGCACACACATGTGCAGCCACAAGCTCACTCTGACTGTTGTGTCAATGACAAGATTTGTGGTCCCCCTCTGCGCTGTTTATAACATGCTTTCTATAGAAATCACTCTCCACTGGAGCCTTCTGGACTGAGCTCAGGTGTCTCTTACTATTTTGATTTAAACTAGTAGAGAAAAATCAATGTGAAAATATCACACATGCTTTTTGAAACTACTCCCATTTGTCTATTCCAGGGCCTTTGCTTCTCTCTTTTTTCCCCCCTCAGAGCTTATTATTTCATGTTTCTTTTTCACCAAGACAGTATACTTTTTTTTCAAAGCCCTGCTTTTGTTATCACTCCAAAATGTAATATAACTATAATTTTTGTCTCAGTTTACTTTATTTTCATCACATAATACTAATGTGAGTCAATCAGACAACTTAATTATATAACTTCTCAATCTCAAAATATAGATTTTCATTATATTGGGCTCCTCAGTTATTCTAGCATTTAGTAAAGAACTAAGTGAGAATATCACAGTAGGGATGTAGCAAATACATGAGATGAGTCAAGAAACAATATTAGGTACACAGGACAAAACTTTACCAAATTTAAGTAGGAAATTGAGTTTCTGTTGATCTGTAATCTGTGTAAATGGATTCAGTGGATGTCTCTCAGGGCATCAGTTTTCAACCAGCACCATCTAAGTTTGTCATAAAGCCAAAAATCTTCAGTTCTCAATTGAAGAGACGGGGTACACTTTACAGGATGCCAGTTGCAACACAGAGACACACAGGACAAACAACCATGCACACACACTCACACCTAAGGGCAATTTAGAGAAACCAGTTAATCTAGCAGTCATGTTTTTGGATTGTGGGAAGAAGGCGGAGTACCCGGAGAGAACCCAGGCATGCGCAGGGAGAACATGCAAACTCCATGCAGAAAGACCCCGAGGTCTTGCTGCAAGTCAACAGTGCTACCAGCTGTGCCATTGTGCAGCCCGCAGTCCAGTATTCTTAATTGAAAAAATAAATTCAATATTTCAATTAGTGCCTGAGTCAGAAGCTAAGAATTAGATGCTAACGAATGTATGCTGTCTACATGCTAAACAAGACTCTACTCATCCTTTTTCATGTTTTTATGGAGTATAGATCACAAAGTGTTTGCTAATAACTCTCTGTTCAGTTAAAAAATATCAATTTCAAGTTTCAATCAGTCTTAGTATTTAAAAATTTTAACTACAGAATGATCAAATACAGTCTGGATTCCTTCAAAAGAAACCGTGAAATGGCTACAATTCAGCGCTGAATCGGAAGCTAGGAATGAGAAGCTAACTCAAGCAATGTGTCTACAGGCTAAAACAGAACGCTGAACTCTTTTTTGGTCTTTTCACAAATATAAAAAAGGGGTAGTCAATCATAAATTAAGTTATAATTTAAACACTAAACCATGTTAAACGGTTCAGTTACTATTGTAGATTTTGAATCTCGAAAGGGCTGCTACAAAGGGGATGCTACTCTCCACATCAGTGTGCTGCTGCGGCGCTATATGACAATGTTTTCTTACAGAGCTCAAACATGCTCTTTTCTGTTTGTAAAATGTAGTTTGTTTGTCACTGTTTGTTTAACCAGATAGCTAAAATGCCACCACAAATGGTTAAAAAGTAATGTGAATTTCTTTAATGCTAATTTGGCAAAGCAAAGTCGTGCCATTTGCAACTTGCTGATGCTTCGTGATACAAATGTAGTGTGGATGAAGAATATTGTGACGTTTTAATGTTACTCCCAAATCTGCTCTCTGTTTTTAACTAATATGCTGCAGAGTTTATATTTATTCATTACAATTTAATGTGTCTGTTATGTCACACTTTGGTGCTACAAATCCTTAGTTCAAAGGCCAGGCTGACCAAATGGGAGTCTTAAATTTTACCTGATTTGATGGAGTCTCTAGAAAAAAGGACATTAGCTTTCCCTTTATAATAAGGAAGACAACAATTGCCTCCTTTTATTGTTAAGCTTTCTTGGTTTCTTATTAAAAAATAAATCTATTAAACAACAAGGTCTACAGATGGATGAAAAGTGATCAGCAAATGTTCCATTTCCACATATTGTGGGTAATTTGACACGGGAAGCATCTTCTTGTCTTGTTAAAAAAAAAAACAATGAGAAATTGTCTGCTCAACATGTCTTGGATAAACCAAGTAAATTAAACAAAGCATGGCTAAATGCCATTTTCAATATTTGCCTTTGTATGTTCTGTACAGTTTGGTCGAAATGACAGATTAAAAATTCTCAAACTAATGCCGAGGAGCATTTTTAGCCATTGCCACAGTAATTGTTTCTAGGTCTATAATTTCACCACTAAACATAAAAGACAGTCAAACAGTAAGTGGATGTGGCTTTTTAACTGTAACATGTGTGTGGACGCGTGTGTGTGTCACTTTGTGGTGTCGGAGTGGGGGTTGGCAGTGTAGCAGGCAAGACTTGAATGGCTTCAGGGCACATTGAAGGAGTCGCTGGTTGACTTAATTGAAAGTAATTGATTTTTGCTTCTGTAGCCTTGTCTTCTCTATCCATGTACCGGAGGAAACAAGAAACTAAGACTCGCCTGGAGTACTGCTCGGTGTTGGAAGCTTCCTGACACCCAAGAAGTAAACAGTTGCCACACTCAGCCTGCATCTAAGCGCGACTTGACGATAATGTGCAGACGCAGACGTAAATGTGAGCGCGCATGCACGCACAGACACATGTACACTGATGTTCCCTGCAGTTAACCGTTATTATGACTCCGAGCACAAAGGGGATTGAAGGTGGGCCCCGGGTGTAGCTTTTTGCTCAAGGAGCCCTTTTCCTTTAATAGTGGGCCGTTGATTATCTGAATTTGTGCCAGACCAAGAGTTGTGTGTATGTGTGTGTGTGTGTGTGCCCTCAGATTGGTGCGCTGTTGTGCACTATTACCGGTAAGCGGCTAGGATTAAGTTCAGGAAATGAGTGGAGCGTTAAAGGGTGCTTCCCTGCCCAGTGCTTTTGCATTGTCACCGCTGCTAATACTCAGCTAATTACAAGGACATACTTTAACAGCAAGCTCAGCTATAACTCTTAACTCAATGCACTCCATTCTTTCCTTTTCTTAGGTTACCCCTTCACCTCAGATTTTGGGGGAGAAGTGAATGAAAAAGAAAGAGTAATAACAGGTCACCCCCTACTCTCTAAAAGCGCCACCTCCCTCTGGACGGATATAATTATTGGATTTTTCTCCATTTAAGTCACCCAACTCTTATATACCCCTCCTAGCAATGTCTCAGATGGTGTCTAATCTCAACTAGGCGGGACAGTCCAGCCAGGCAACACACGCACAAAGAAACAGTGTTTATGAAGAAAGTCTGCTATGTCACTGAGCTTTGGAACAATCTAGAGCGCAGCCTCTGAATATCCTTCTCTTTGTTCTATGAGGGTTTTAATCAGGAAGCGGATTTATTTAGACATAAAGCTTTAACTATGTCCACACTTTTCCCTACTAGGTGTAGAAGTACATTTAATTTCTTAAATTTGTAGGTTTAGTCTTTTTTTTTTTTTTTGGCTTCTCCCATACATTCTATTCTTTTTTTTTCTATGAGTTTGTCCCATGATTTGAAGTTTTAGCTGAGAAATTTAGGTTTTATTACACCAAAAACCCTACAATGCAGGGAGGTAAACAGCTTTATAAAATAGTAATATATCCCCAGACATTCAGCCCTCTCTGTTAACCTGCAAAAGGATATATACATTTCGGCAAACAAATTCAAAAAGAATAACTTTGATCAGACGTCCGAACCAAATCAACTGCTTCCTTCCTTTCCGGGGTGATGGAGCTCCTCGCCCTATCTGTCCCCAGTCACCCTACGGAGGAAGCTTATGTAAACCAGTTATATCCGGGATCTCGTTCTTTTATCCAGGATCCGTATCTCATGACCGTAGGTGAGGGTCAGATCGTTAGACCGGTGACGGTAGAGCTTCGCTGTTTGGCTCAGCTCTTTCTTCTCCACAACAGACAGTAGCAACACCCACAGTAATGCAGATGAGTTCCCAATCCGTCTATCCATCTCCCGCTCCATCAAGTCATCCGTTGTAAAAAAGACATCAAGATACTTGAAGTCTTCAGCTTGAGGAGGGACTAGCCTTCAACAAAGAGGGAGCAAACCACCTACAGAAGCTAGCAGAGCCACATCATCTGAAAAAAGCAGAAATGAGACCCTGAAGATCAGGGTGCATTCAAGTGCATTCAAATTAAATAAAATAATGCACTTGTCGTTGTTTGAATAAAGCTAGTATTTTTAAAGCCAATGGAAAATAAGGGAATTGCAACACTGTCCCGTTTTATACATTCATCTACATTTATTTAATTATAATCAAACATCATGCAATTACTTGCAGTTGGTTGATATTTTTTTATGGACTTTCTTGTAAAATTCACTAGAATCAGGTCTCAAACGTAATCATTTCAGTGCTAAAAAAACTTTAACACAGTTTTTTTCCCCCTCTGGGTAATATTGGTAGTTATAGTGTTTAGTCTTGATTGCTTAATTTTAACCTACCCCTAGTGTAAAATCTTTTGAATCAGCCTTTCTGAGACATCTCGTGCAGTCAGAACAATGATTACCACTTTCAGTGTAACTACTCTATAATACAAGAGATTAGCACACAGTTGGACTGCGCTGCATATATTCTTAAAATACTGCTTCATAAATCAGATTGATTGGTGCACTTAGAACACTGCAGAACATCCTCAGGGCTCTAGATGAGATTTAATTTACCGCACCATACCAACTTTATTTATAAACTGCTTTATAACATAGCTGAAACAAAGTGCTGCACAAACATATATATATATATATATATATATATATATATATATATATATATATATATATATATATATATATATATTTATATATATATATTTATATATATATATATATATATATATATATATATCTTAGCTGTTCTTATTTTGTGCATATCAGGATTATAGATTTTTGTTGTTTGTGTATATACTAAATGTATACACCAGCTTGAGTGTGCTGCCATTAGAGAGTGATTAGTGTTTGGTGGTTAATTTGGCTCTCCTCCCACTCGTACCCATCAAGTGCACCTCAAGCCACAAGTGCTTGAGTGTGCTTGTTTCTGCATGTGGAAATCTGTATGTGAAAGTCCCTAATGATGTTTAAACACAAATAGATGATTAATGTGATTAGTGTGTTGATTTGAAGAAGCAGCACTATGCTAAATGGTTACACTGCCACATGGGAACAGGTTTTGGTTTCTCTCCAAACACACTGCTCCCCCCTGCTTTGTCCTTGCATCGCTACAGTTACAGGGGATTAAGGAAACTAAACACAACAACAGCAAAAAGCATCCATTTTAAATATTATAACCTTTCTTCTTTAAGGGATCCTTTTTAATTATTCTTTTTTCAGAAACTCATAAGACATAGTCCCTGGATGTCCCAGTTTCCACACCTCTCAAAGACCCATTTTATAAGGTGTTTCTATCAACCAACATCAGTTTTTGTGTCCATGCCCTCAATAGTTTAAGGGTAACCCACCTTCAAATCAACTTTTTTTGGCCAATAAACTTTAAACATGGTCGTCTAATAGTGTTGTCTACATATCCTGGTGACTATTTGTGACAAATTAGTGCATATTCGTGAAAATGTTGCTTTTGTGTCATTGTGGTGCTCTCCTAAGGTTAAACGGTCACTGCTTTCCCCCCAAACTGAACACATGCCTCCCCCCCATTCCCGCTTATCCCCACCCACTCTGATTATGTTTTTCAAATTTGTCTGGGGGCGGGATTATGCTTTCACACCAGGGTGAGTTACACTTTAAAGCTTTTTTGATGGCAAGAGAAAGACCCACTCAATACGCAGCTGACCTAAATTTTGTGACTACATTGGCACCTCTTAATTTTTTTTATTTTTTTTTTATTTATTTTTTTTTACATTTTGTCAACAACAAAGTTCAGCATGTTTATTTTTCTTTATTAAAGATTTTCCATATTGCGATATATTCATAGAAATAATTAGCCACGTGAAGTCATGTGAAGTTTGCCACAAGCTAATGTGGCTAACAACAAATTTGTGGAAGAAGGTGATTTGGTCAAAACTAAACTTTTTGGGCTATATGTAAAGCGCTATGTGTGGTGAGAAACTAAGACTGTGCATCAACCTGAGCACACAGACATCATGGTAAAACATGGTGGTGATAGCATCATGCTGTGTGGAGCTAAATACAAGGTAATGCTGGAGAGAAAAAAAGTGTTAAAGGCTGCAAAAGTCTTGAGACTGGGGCACAGATTCAGCGATACCTCACACACAGCCAGAGTTACAATGAAATGGTTTACGTGTTGAAAGCATATGCCAGTCTAAGTCCCAATCTGGATCAAATAAATGATTTGTGGCAAAACTATTCTCCATTCAGTCTGACTGACCTTGAGGTATTTTGTGGAGGAGAATGGGTAAAGATTACGGTCTCTATATGTTCCATATGTGGTTAAGACATACAACGGGTAAAGAAGATAGATCTGCAAAGTGTTGCCTAAGGGAGGATGAATACAAATAAATACATAAGAATGAAACCATCTATCTTTTCTTTTTGTTGAACTTCTCAATTTTCCACTCCTTTTCGTTGGTTTATTATATAAAGTTAAAAAAAATACGAATTTATATTTGTGAATACATTTTTAAGGCACTGTATCAAATGGACAAACAAGACATTTCTAGACTCTACCAAAAGCCAGAAAACGATTAAAGCGCACTTGAATCATTAGTTCTTTAGCATATTTTGTCAAAAACGCCTTGCGGTGAAGTGGAGCAGCTGCTTGTTAGCCTTCAAGCCTGTCAACACGTCTTTCCCACAAAGACTAATGTGTTTGCTATTTAGCTAAAGAGCCATTAACTTGCTTAGTGACTCGCTGTACAGCTTTAATGCATAAACTGTTTGAACGTCACTTCTTCACTCTGTCAGTTTCTCCCTGTCTGGGGACTGTAAATAGCCCCACAGGGGCCTTTAACTGTCAGCTGGCTGTGCTAATGTTAGGTGTCGACTGTAATTGGTGTGCTACATGCTAATGTTAGCAAGTGCAGGCCTCAGAGGGGAACGTTAACTGATTTTCAAGTGCCCCCCTGAGAAACGGCCCTAACTGCTGTAGCATTTTTACTAGGGCCCCAAGCTGGGGAGACTGAAGCTGCTCTGGCAAATTGCTTTATATTACCGTATTATATAGCATTATGGGAAAGAAGCATGAGACTGTACCAAAAACCTGATACGTTCACGCTTAAAATGCTTCTGGGTGTTAACTTCTCGTCCATGGGCACTGCCGAGTGAATATTTAATTAAACTGTAGGGAGTTTTCATCATATTTAAGGTTTTCAAAGCCACTTTTGTGATTTTTGTTCTTTTTTTCTTGTATAAGCACAGACTCATTGACACCCACATTTTTTTCCTGTCCACAGCAGGCCATGGCGCCACATGCTTTTGTGCCTGCCCACTGAAGCTGAAGTAGTCTCTCTTTGACTCTTTCTCCTTCACTCACATATACAATGAACATAGAGAAGAATATAAGAGTCATTTGATATTTTGACTGAGCCCTACAAATGCAGATTCGTTTTTGTCAATCTCTTAAAAATCAACCAGTTACTTGACAAATTTAAGAGTCTTCAATTATTAATTTAATTGTGTATACTTGCTAATCATTATATCAAAGTATTTTTTTTCCACAAAAAAGCTTTTAGATCATAGACATTATAATACTGTCACGGTGAAATAGGACAAATTAGGAATAATCAGGGACAACACGTTCCTTTAACACTGAAGAGAAGATGAGATGATAATTAGTCAAGAACGGTGTCAAATATTTGCTAATTACTTGCATTTGTATTATGTTCTAATGTCATAGCGGTGGTAGAAATGTTTTCCATGCAGAATCCTGGATACGCTAAATCGTTCCAAATTTTTTCTGAAGTCATTAGATTCTTGACAGATAATTGTAATGATATAAAAACTGATAAATTATTCTAACTATTGCAAATGATTGCAAATTACATGCTGTGCCACACAGTGGTGCATAATTGTCAGGGATTATGTTGTGGAGAACTTTAAAACAGGGATAGGTGATAAAAGAAAATCCCAGATATGTTTGCTGGGAAACATATCCAGGTATGGATATGGTGGATGTCATCCTGAACACCATCCTCATGGTGAATCATGGTGGTGGCATCATCATAATGTGGGAGTACTTTGCTTTAGCAGTGACATGGCATCTGGTTGGAGTTGATGGGATTAAGGTAAATGGAACTAAATACGGGGAAATCCTGGTAAGAAACTTTTGAGATGCTGGAAGAAACTTGAGAATGGGATAAAGGTTTAACTTTCAGCAGGACAGTGACTATAAACGTACAGCAAGAACTACAATGGAATGGTTTACAGTGAAGGGTTGTCCAAAGAGCAGATCGGGGGCCATTTGCAACCCTCAGAAGGATTTAGTGTGGTCCTCGTCCAACATAATGGCATATCAACCATATTTCTTTTCTCCTAATTTATTTTGAAAGTAAATGGAACTAAAACATGCAGTGACTTTTAATGAAAAGCAGGTTTGGGTGCACCCATTTATTAAACCTGGCTAAATAAAGCAAGAGTGAGCCATTTCCCCCCTTCATTTTTGAATAATAATAATATTAATCATCTTGCGACATACATTCCAATGAAATGTGCCCTCTGCATTTAACCCATCCTTTCGGGAACAGTGGGCTTGCATGCAATGAGTAAATAAGGAAAAGCAATGGAGCCCATAGGCATATTATAATGAATAAATACAATCATTACTATATGTTCATTCTTACCTGTAAAAGATAATGTCAGTAGATCTGGTTTGTACAGTGAATCGATTTGTACAAATGCACACAGCACATGAATGAGGCATCTTCCTGAATCAGTCAGTTATGCCACTTCCAATATGGCGGCGGCATGTGATATTCAGCGCTCAATGAGGCGTCTACGTATCTCTGTCTGTGATGGAGTCAACTGAATCAGCAACGCGCGGTATAGGTGCAACAAGAAAGAGGTTAAGTAACCCTAACCCTGTAGATCGGGTTGGTGTTCGACCACGGCGAGCTGTCACTTGTGGGATGTATTGTTTTAGTTTAAGTTTTTTTTTTTTTTTTTTTTTTCTGGGAGGGGGGGGGGGGGGGTCTTTTTATGGTCAAAATACATGACTAGTCCCCTTCAAAATCAATGTTCACACATGCTCCCTATGCAGTCTAACAGAGCTTGACTTAGTTTTAAGAATTATTGTCAAAACTCTCAGTCTCTAGATGTCCGAACATGACGGGGACATACACCCGAATAGTTGCTGGTAATTATTTTTACAAAGAGTAGGCATTTCAAAGTTTTATTTGTAAAAAAAAAAAAAAAAAAAAAAAACTTTTTAAAATGATACAAACCATTTGCTGTCATGTCACCACAATGCATCGCTTTGTGTTGATCCATCACCATAAATCCCGGTAAAATAAAGTAGACTTTCTTGTTGTAACACGACAAAATGTGTTAATTTTTAATAAATACTTTGGCAAAGAGATATCTACCTGTTTATCTCCATGTTTGGATATAATATTTGTATTATATGATTATTTAATCATTTGTGATAAACTGATCCCCTTTGTCTCTGCAACCCGTCGCTGGAACTAGCATGTTTCAGAAACCCCAAACTATATCTTTTAGGTCATAATCGGCAAACGCATTAAATGGTACGTAAGTGTGAAAATAATTAATTTTTATTCCTGAACAGCAGAGTATCAGCTCACGGGTTTTAATTTTCCCGTACAGCCGGAAACATCCTCCCTCATCGCTCTCTGATGGCAACGCCGTTCTTCTTCCCTCCCTCTCGGCTTACCTCTTGTTCTCTCCACCCACCAGTGATTGCACAATCTTTCATCGCAATCACAACAGCACAGATCCTGTACCAGTGTGTGACCGCCGCCAACACACACACACACACACACACACACACACACACACACACACACACACACACACACACGTTTTGAGGAGGAATACAGTTGAAGCTTTTATGCTGCTTTCCCAAGTGGCTGTTTTTCGAGCGCAGCCACAATGGAGGGCCTAATGTGGATTTGTTTAAAGAGCTGGTTAATTGGAGTAGGATGCTCTAATTGCACCTCTTTCATGGTGTGTGTTTGCGCTTGTTTAGATGTGTGCATGTCACCTGGCCATTGTTTGCACTGTGTGGGAAAACATTTGCTCAGCTATAGCTGCACTACACAAACACTATAAGCTACATAACAAACACATAAGAGGTATGAAGTGCCTAAACTGAGAGAGGGAGCGGATGAATAAATACTACACTTTGTAATAAGTACAAATTACTGTATGCGCTCGATGTCCAACTTGTGTTTGTAGCTGTGCCTCTGTGTGTGTTCTTCAGTCTCTTCCTGCCAGTGTGGTCCCCCAGCTGGGGGTGCTCTAAGTCCTTCTATAACTCGGCTGTTGTGATGTGCGTTTGTGCGCGTGTGTACATTGCTGGCAATTTCCACAAATGAGTTATCATAGCAGTGTACTGCTCTGCCTTTTCTGAGAGGGAAACTGAACCCAGGTAAAGGCTTTGGATATTGTACCAACACTTTCTCAGAATAGGGATGATGAGCTATACAGTAGCTGCAGGAATCATCTTTAGAGAACAGGACGGTCCACAACAACAACAAAAATCTAATTAATACACGTTTCCGGTCTTGGACTTATAAATTATTTCTGTTTGATCAGTTATCCTGACACATACATAGCTTAGTTGGGACCAGACGGGTCATGAGCTCAAGTCTGGCTCCTGTTCCTGTTTTGTTGCATGCTGCTCAGTCTTGGCTAAAACACATCTAGATATTGACTTCTGATTAAATGTTTAAAACAAATTGAAGATGTTGAAAAAATGTTCACTATTAAACAAAACATTAAATTTCACCTATGCTCTAAAAAGAGCTCCAACCTAAATTAATTGCTTCAGTTGGTAACAGGTAACCAAATTAAGTCTTTAACTTGACAAACTAAATTAACTTGGATCGACTTAATTCAACGGCTTGTTAACAATTAAATCAATTCATTTAGGTTGGAGCTGCATTCTCCTTTTTATAGTGTAGTCTTTTATCAACCATTTAGGCATTGTTTAAACATACTTTCACAAATTGTTCACTATGTTGGTTAGGAGTTAATTTTCTGTAACATATGTGTTTCAAATCTTTATAGATTTATTTGGTAACAAGTTATGGTAATGTTGTGATATAAAGTTGCTGTTATAAATGATCACAAGGTCATTTTAAAAAAATTATCACACGGTTAATCTGATTTTGCAGATTTAAATTTAATTGATCGATTTCCTGGCATGGCTCTGGATTAGAGACATATCTGGTTGAAGCCGTGGCCATTCCAAAACCGGTGTTGATGTGCTCTTGAGATCTTTATCCTGCAGGAACATCCACTTGTGTCCAAGGTTCTAACTGTTGAGTTGAGGGGAAGTTGAAGACCTTTGAGGCAGTTCCCCATCTTCACTCTTATATCCCTTTTGTCAAATGCACCAGTGTCAGTGACGCTCAGCATGATGCTACCACCACTATGCCTCATGTTTGGTAGATTGTTCTTCAGTTTAAACGCCTCAGTGTGATTCCTCAAAACGTACTTTATCATCACGGCAAAATCGGTGTCTCATCTGACTGTAAAACTTTTACCACGTCCATGTGTGGAAATCTCAGTTGACTTAGAGGTAGGTATCCCCTTTGGGGCAGGGATTTCCTTCTTTATTGGTACCATCCCAGTGCTTTTTGTGGACAGCAACACTGGTGTTCCTCCAGCATAACAGGCTTGACCTTCTCTGCTTCCTTGTTTGTTTCTGATTATTTTGAAAAGGGCTGCAAGTATGTAATTGCAATAGCACAATATAAATTAATTCAATAATTTATTGTCTCCACCACTCTCCATAAGCATTGGCTTCTCAGTAACTAAAGTATGCATCAGGTCTGGCAGTAAGATCATTTAGAGTCCATGCAAATAGATCTACAAAGTGGGAATGCATGACACTTGAAATATTGTTTTCTACCAAATATTAGCAATCATTTGCTATATTGCACACAGTGATCTTGTTTGACAATTGCAATTACATTATTTCACAGTATTGCTGATATTGGTGAAATTCGGACACAGTCAAGTGTTGCAATACGGAAAGCTAAAGTGTATATAGCAAGCTAACATTTAGGTTATGGTGATTCCTTCAAACTCATCCCTACTGGAAATGTGGGATTATTGTTTAGACCAGATTCCTACCAACAGTTAATAATCTTAAATAAGCTTGACCAATTTTGATAAGAATAGTGGTCAAATATTCAGTCAGAATAATGACAGGATTTGGATTCTGGCTACAAAAAGCATGTGGAGTTCGCTAGAGGTCAGTTGTCCTAATTTTTAGGGGTTTATCTATATATCTGTGCCTGTACGTATAATTCTTTCCTATCATGTATTGAAGAAAATCTAAATTCAATTACAACTTGAAAAAAAACCTGAAAAAAAAAACATTAGCTCAAATGTGCCTAGAAAAGTCTTAAATTATAGGCATGACCAACATGAATGTATATAAACATCTCATTGGAACTATAAATTAAAGCTAACTCCTGAAGTTGTGGTTTAATCCTTTTGTTTAGGATTGCCTTCAACTGTTCTAATTAAACTGTATTGCTGAAACATCATTAGTTCACTTTGTAGTCCAACTGTTTTTACTTGTTTGCTTTTAATTTCTATTCTCCCATGTTCTATTTTGTTCCTGCATTTTATTTCTGCTTGCTTTTACTCTGTTTTATTCTCCTATATTTTAATCATGTAAAGCACTTTGCTTTGTCTCTGTACTAAAACGTGCTATACAAATAAATTTTCATTGCCTTAAAATTTAGTCTAAAATGTTAGAGCAAAATATTTGTATAAAAAATAAATCAATTCTAGTATTTCTAAATTTCTGCAAAACAAAGAACAAAGAGCTCGCATGCTAAAATAATTGTTTTAAAAAATTAAATGTTTTGTTTTTTTAATCACATTTCTTTTTAAATTAGGTTTTGTCCTTTAACTCCTGTATTTAACTTTCAGTTTGACCCATCCTGTTTTTCTCTCATTTACCCATCCCTGACTCTGTGTGTGTCTATGTGAGGGATCCTCTGTGTGAGGGAAAAGCCATGGTGTGCCCTAAGTGGGCCATAGGCCCAAAGATGATCAATAGTTGCCATTCAAAGCCCATTCTCATCCTGCAACTTGCATACTGTGTACACTGCAGCGCTTTGCTGATCAATTGGAAATAAGTGTCATTTACTTTTCATGTTTGCTAAATTACATGAGCAGACCCAGGAGGGACTGTCTGGATCTCTGTTTATGCTTTTATTTGTGTTCTGTTCCATTCATTTTTTTAGCATTTGGAAATATGAGACAGGGAATAAATGGTAAATGGTAAAACATATGGATTTACCCTGTTGTTGCCTCCATGTGTGAGTTACTTTTTTGCCCATGCGTCTGTATGTTTGTAGGGTCAGGCTAAATGGGTGTATTATTAGTAACCATTCTGCATTTGGTGACTGATGTTCTCAGGCACAGCAATCAGATCACTTAAGAGACTACTTGGTATATGGCCCAGAGGATTCTGTCTCTCCCTGTATGTCTCTTTTGCTCTCTATTTTCTGGTATTCTTCAATGCCCCTCTCCAGAAAACAGAGAAACGGAGAAAAAAAAAAAAAAACCCAGCAGCCATGGCCATCAACCCTTATCTTCTCTCTTTGCCACTTCTCCTCTTTACAACCCTTGTCCTTTACCTCCATGGGGAAAACAGGACAAGGTCATGAAGATAAACATAAAAAAGGGAAAGTAGGAAAGGCACACACACTCACACATAGCTAAAATGAACATTTCATTTGGACTGTAGCCTCTGGGCACGTGTGATGAGAGGCTTTCTAGCCTAGCAAATAATTACCATTGATATATAAGGTCTTTTTAGCTACAGTTAGCTAACTGCTTTGCTAGAGTTTGAGGAAAGAAAACCTAACCCCTGTAAAAACTGATGGTTAAACCTTTGAGCTTGTTGGTGAATAAGAAGGTTCTTCCACAGTCACACAAGCAGCAAATCACCCAATCAGTAGTTTAACTACTCCCTACAACCAAGGTTTGAACCTTGATATCACCTCGATAGAGGCTGGAGTGTGAGGTTTCACAGTATCAACTCGTCGTAGCTGGATTTACCTCAACACACTGTTTGGGCTCTGAAGCCTAATCCATGGAGATGGTCTGGCATTGGTTGTTTTAGTGGAACGTTTTAAATGTAGAACTAAACAATATGTCGACTCACAGGGATAGATCAGTGTTTGCAATATTGCGATCACATAAAATCTGCTTAGGTGCAATAATGGGCCGGGTATAGTACTTCAGGTGGCATCATTACTAATTGCTAATAATATATTTGACTGATTGAAAGGCCTTTTAAGATCCTGAAGATCCTAATGCTAAGACAAGATGGTGGCATTGTAATAATGGAAAAGAAAGAGAAGAGTACGTAAAATGTGGGTTAATTGAAAACAATATTGACATTGTAGTCTTCAACAAAAAAATCTTGTAATAATCATGTTTTCCTAATATCAAGCAGCCCTACTTACCGGCCCCTTTTTCAGTGCCTCAGTGTTGGTGTTGTCCTCCATGAGTGGCCGGGCCTTCTTTGAGTCTCTGGATGATGGCCTGGAAGAGTTGCTCTTTGGAGAGTCTGTTGAGCTTCTGAGATACTAGAACCAATGTAGGAAATTATGGAGTCCGCTGAAGAGGTGGGATTGGGAAAAATAAACTGCCTTTCTGATCTGAATGTGAGTAGTGCTTTATTTGTTGATGAAATCAATTCAGTATCTACAATACATGCTTCCTCTAGCTCAGATCATAAAAATAACAACATCAGCTACCATAACTACGCAGACGACACACAGCTTTACATCACCATGTCACCGGGTGACTATGAACCCATTTAAGCATAAATGATACAATAGAGTAAATGCTTAGAAGAAATCAATGCATGGATGTGTCAACATTTTCTTTAGTTGAATAAAAACAAAATGGAAGTAATACTTTTTGGACCAACAGAAGAATGATCCAAAGTTAGCGTACAGCTTCAGCTGCTTCGTCTAGTAACCACTGATCAGGCCCAAAATCTGGTTGCAGTGATGGACTCAGACCTGAACCTTCAAAAACATCTAGACACATTTACAAAGTCGGCTTTCTATCACCTGAAGAACATTTCCAGGATTAAAGGATTGATGTTTCAGCAGGACCTGGAAAACTAATCCATGCATTTATATTTAGTAGAATTGATTACTGCAACGGTGTTTTCACAGGTCTTCCTAAAAAGTGGATCAGACAGCTGCAGCTGATCCAGAACGCTGCTGCCCGCGTCCTCACTAAGACTAAGAAAGTAGAGCACATCACCCCAGTTCTAAAGTCCTTACACTGGCTTCCTGTATCTCAGAGGATAGACTTTAAAATCCTTCTGCTGGTCGTCATGGCATAAGCCATTCGTCACCCTGAATGGCTTAGCACCTAAATACATCACAGACTTGTTATCAGTGTATCAACCCTCCAGACCACTAAGGTCTTCTGGCACAAGTCCACTCTGCATACCCGGAACCAGGTATGGAGAAGCAGCATTTATGCTCCACTTACCTGGAACAAACTTACAGAAGACTTTAAAAGTGCTGAAACCCTGAGTTCTTTTTAAATCAAGGTTAAAAACCTATTTGTTTAGAGTTGCCTTTAAATGTTAATGTTTTAGTTTGTAGACCAACTTATCTTATATTTTGACCTGCTGCTACTATTCCACAGCAATGTGCTTTCCTCTTTAATGTTTTGGTTATTTACAGTACTTTGAATTGTTTGGTTACTGAAATGTGCTTTACAAATAAACCTGCCTTGCCTCTATTTTCTATGTATAAGAAGCACCTCGTCACCTTGTCTTGGACATTTGGGTTGAATTGGGTTGAGTCAATTGATCTCCAGGCTCAAAAAGGACTAAGTAAACACTATCAGGATGAACGCTTGGCACATATTGTTTTATTTGAATATGAATATCTTATAATATGTATATATTTTGTGGTTTGATTTTCATGGTCAGAATCAATGACTAGGCCCATTTAAAATCAATGTTCACACAAAGTTCGACCTATTTTGGCTAAGAGGAAAAAAAGACAATTTGCGGGTGATTATTTCTACAAAGAATAGACTTTTCAGTGTTTTATTTGTCAAAAATAAAATAAAATAAATGATAGATGTGTAATAAAGAGTAAACCAAAAAAAAAAAAGTTATCGAACAAGAGCTTCCTTGTTTATCGCTGGACAACAAAACACGCTATGATTAATTACTCTAAGCCTACATCAAACACCATGTCAGCACAAAAGCATTACTTAATCACATTTGTCTAAAGACTAGCTCTTCTGTTGTTTTATTTCATTTAGGTGCGGCAACAGATTTTTTTTGTTTTATTTTTGTGCTTTGCTTTTGCATCTCTCCTCATTATCAGATTTACGCAGAGCTCCATCATATTTTATCACAACACACCAACGCCTGACCATCTGAAGATGTCTACATGGCTACAACTGCTGCTCTTTTGTTCTGTAGTAAAGCATTCATATACTGCATTATGGTTAGAAAGACGTTTCTTTTAATGAGCGCTAACCCTTAGTGAATTTATAAACAGCTCTTTAGATATTGAAGGAAACTTTTATAGAGCACTATGGGGAATGGATGTCTGACAATTAGATATACACCTTTGGGTCCATAACTTAATCACTGAATGTCCCCTGTTGTATCCAGCTGTGTTAAATTCCCAAAGAGGAAAAACATTTCACAATAATTTTCCTAAACAATGTGGAAGCCCTAATCTGTCAGAAGTGTGGTAATTCATAGTGAAAGTCAAGAGGATAAAAAAAAACATCTCTTCACTGGAGCCGGGATGTTCTCTATTTAACTTGAGCAAATATGTGTCGAATTAAGCAAAAAATAATTCAGTGATTTCTGATTTAATGTGCGCTTCGTACAAGCACAGCAGAGCATACTTTTGGGCTGGCAGAGACGCACAGAGGAGAGGACAGAAGACGGGAATGTCTGATAGAGATATATCATTACACTGTTATACGTGTAATCTATTGTGCTGCCATTGAACAGCAGCAGCATGCGTTTGGCAGTAGGCCATGTACACACACACACACACACACACACACACACACACACACACACACACACACACACACACACACACACACACGCTGTGCCTCCAGTGGGGACGTAATAGATGGTGTGAGTGTATTAGTCGCTACAGTCCAAGTGTTAAGTGCTGGCCTGGTGTGTGTGAGATCGATGACAGCCGGGCGACCCCTCATTCTGACACACACACATATAGACGCGCAGAGAGAGCTGTGGCACATAGCCTGAGGTCAGGGTTCATACGCAAACATATCAGTCTCTAAAACACACATAGACATCTCTTTCTCTCTCTCTCTCTCTGTATATGTAGCTGGATCAAAACGTTTTGTGTCTATTACACATGCACACGCACACACGCACCGCCATTCATATACCCATCTTGTCCCGAGACTGCAGGGAGGGGCCTGCTGTCAAGCACCGGTGGTCCATCGATACTCGGGCAGAGCACTAATGCCTGCTGTCTGCTGATGGACGCTGGCCTGCCTCCAGGGACCATTAGACTCAATGGGACAGAGACAAACACACACATATACACACGTTACACCAAAATGAAACTCATAAACACGACCAGCGCTGTGATGAACCTTCAAATCATAGCACTTGCAGGCCCAAAAATCACAAATACGTACAGTTAATGCATTAATGCACATTTGTATTCTCATCTGTTTAATTTTCATCCAGATAACGTAGTAGTCGTGCTTAAGTGGGTTCAGACAGTTAAACAGTATGATGAGATATAACAGAAGGGAACTTTGATATTTAATCTGAAGGGAGAATCATAAAAGAAATTGTTTCATGATTGCTACAACAATGCACTCAAACTATATATATATATATATATATATATATATATATATATATATATATATATATATATATATATATATATATATATATATATCCATGGAATTCCAACAGCAATGGAAGTTCTGCAGACGAAGGTGACTAAGGCTACGTTCACACTGCAGGCCTTGATGCTCAATTCCGATTTTTTTGTGAAATCGTATTTTTGCGCGTGGTCGTTCACATTTCCAAATATGTGCGACTTGTATGTGATCTCCTGTGTGAACTGAATGCGTTTAACCAAAGTGTCCCACATGCACACTCGAGGACGCGATGACGTCACACGTAGCAAGCGTCCTCAGTGTTTGCGGAAGTAAACATGGATTATAATGCTGCCGCGCATTTTGCGATCATTAATTTATTTTCTAACCGGAGCTTTCTCTACATTGACTGCTCTTCTCATTGTAGTCCGCTATGGGTTCGTCTTTCTTCCCGCTTCTGCATAGCAGGATGCAGAATAGTGACGTTTGTCGAGTATCGGTGACGTACAGGTCGGATAAATGTGACCCGGCCGTACAGACACAGGTCACATTTGAAAAGATCAGATACGTATCGGTTCAGGACCACATATCCAAGTAGCCTGGGTCGCATTTGAAAAAATCTGGTCTGTGTTGTTCAGACTGTCATAAAAAGATCAGATACAGGTCACATAGAAAACACATTTCTGAAATTTCAAATTCCAACTTTCAGTTCATATTTCTTACATTTTATTACTCAGCAAAAAGGAAAACATGCAACCATTTCTACTTTCTTCTGTACACTGTGTAGCTTCCACATGTTGAAACAAAATTAGCACGAGTTGCTTTACGTTTCTTTCTTCTTGGTGTTTTAGTAACGTTTGGATTTACTGGGACCAGTGTATTTGTTCAGCATCAGATTTATTTGATAAGAAAATTCTTCTAACAACAACGTTCCTTGCATGTAAACAACCAAAGTACGTTAGGTAGCGCTGTAAGTTACTTGTCCTTGTGCGTTACTACAAACGTGTGATTTCATCCAACACTTTTGGCAGTAGGGTCTTAAAGCCATTAGCATTTGTATAAAACCACCAGCCAAATGCCCCGTTCTACGCTTTTTGCTTGACTATCCATCGAACTGCAATTCACACACCATTATTCTTACTCTCATCTACCCTGCGGTGGCTCCTTAGTCCTTCCTTTCGCTCTCTTTTACGACCCCTGGTTTTTGCAGCTCCCTTTACTCCGTCCAGTTGAACACACACAGATAGGCGTTACTCACAGAGTGTCCAGCTCGGCAGCTTTTTAGGTGGATTCCCTGAACAACAACGGTGCTGAAGTGGGGGAAAGAAAACAAAATGAGTGAAGAGTTGGCTGTTGGAAACGGTGACTAACCCCTTTGTTTGTCTCACAAAAAGACCAAAATACACTTTAAGCTGGATAGTGATTGGAGTACCACGACTCTATTAATTCTTCTCTAGGACAAGACTCTGAAATGTGTGCTGCAAGACCTTACCTAGACCCCTTTCAGCTCGTATATTGTAATGTTTCCAAATTAGTTTAATGTGAAAATGAGATTTCAGTTTAAATCCATCCATCTCATCTATGAAGTCATGAAAAGTTGTAGATCTGTTGTGATCTGCGACCTTTTTACTTCATTTACTCTCTTTAGACCCCAACACTCATTTGGTCCAGACATATTAGTCGTTACTAAAGCCACAAGGGGACAGTGCTTATTATTTCTTTGCTTTGTTGTGTCTTGCCTCAAATGATTTATTCCAACATTATAAATACAGTTAAAACTAGAACACCAGTCCCTCCTGCAGCAAAACGAGCACACCCCATGATGCTGCCACCCCCGTACCTCACAATTTGGATGAAGTTTTCTCAGGCTGGTAAGTTTCCTCCGCTTCTTCCGAAGTAACAATGGCCATTATGGCCAAATACTTTAATTTTAGTTCGGTCAAACCACACAAATGAAGGTCTTTGTCCCAGGGTCAACAGGCATTTAATTTGCCTTTTTATTGATGCCTTTTGGAGTGATAGGCCACTCAGAGAGGAAGAAGCTATCAGCCTATTTTGATACAGGACTTGTTACACTATGTATGATGAGACTATCTTATCGGAAAATTTTACCTACCTCAGCTCTGCAAATTCAGATCCAGTTTAATCCAAATTTTACCGCGGTCCAGTCAGGTTCAGTTTATAATATCCTACCTTTTGGTAAATCGTTGCCTTTAGACACAATAAGTATTTGCTTTCTTGCCTCAACCAAATGAAAACAAGACCTTAGAGTTTACAAATCCCCATCGTCCCAATGTATTAAGAAAGGAAAAGGTAACACAAAACATCAACTGGTGCCTTGTAGAATTTTCGAAACTTTTTCAATATTCTGCTAATGTCGAATAAACACAATTTTGCAATTGTAGTGTTCACATTAAATAAGAAATGCAATTAAAATGGATGCAAACACTTCAGCCACGCCACTAGCGTTCATGATCAGCAATGTTTCCATCGCAGTTTGGCGAAATGCACCAATTTCGATACGGCCGAAAAACCACCTCATCCTAGCGAAAAAGACCATGAGTTTTTCTTTCATTTCGATCAAGTGAACTTGATTTCCGTAATTACAATTTGCACAATTTAATGGTCAACGGGAACGCAGCTTATGAAGCTTCAAAGTTGGCAGAAATGTACAGCAGAGAAGGAACTTGATGCTCTGGGTTTGCTGGTCAAAGGCCACACGTTTGGAGTGGAAACCACAGCAGTTTCATTATTTTTGTTACTCGTTTCTCTGCTGACTGATAAAATCCAGGAACAAAGTGTAGACAATACGTAGGAGCAGTCCTGCAGAACGAATGGGAGGGGATGAGCGGAGTGAGCAACACAGCAGAGATGAAAACAACATGAAAGATGACGAGCAAGAAAACAGTGAAAGGACACATTGAGAGAAGGCAAAGAGAGAGAGAGATGGGTCCTGACAGGGGTGGAGGACTGTCTGTAGATCTGCCTGCATCCAATCCGGGCGCCCGCGGGCATCATCACCGTCCCGACGCACACCAACTCACAAGTGCACACACACACACACACACACACACACACACACACACACACACACACACACACACACACACACACACACACACACACACACAGATGCGCAGTGATAAGCCATCACTACTGGCCAAGTGTTGTTTAATCCAACCTGACTTGCACTCGACAGAAAAAGCAAATTCACTTCCACTCAGAGTCGGGGGGGGAAAAAAACCGAGCGCTCTTCACATAAATGGCAGCGCTCTGAATTACCCTGTGTAGGGTGTGTGCGTGCGTGCGTGCGCGCCTGTTGGCATGTACGTGTGCACGCGGCTCGGGTTTTTATTTTTGTGATGATTTTTCCAGTGTGTCTGTGCGGGTGTTTACATGTATTGCTGTTGACAAGCTCTTCAGCAGTACCCCCTTCATTGTTTGACAGGCAGATAGCTGGGCTGCTCTGCTCCCTATTGTTAGGGGGCTGTCATTAAACCCTGCTCATGCAGCCAGTTACACTGCCTGTGTGTGTCCATAGACTGCCTGCTAAACATGAAGTTTGCCTCTTCGTTTTGGACAACTTCAACGTGATTTCCAACCTGGTAGCGGTCAAATAATCATTTGCTGTTTCTATGGAAAAGTCCGCATTTTATCCGCACGGGCCGGTGTATATGTTGTTGTTTATCCTCGTGACAACGAGAGAAGAAGTGGAAGATCAGTCTGACAAGCCATTGTTTAACAGGCTGCAGCGCTCTGCTGTACTCCCCTCTCCTCTCCATTGTCATGGGACTTTTCATTAAGCCCTTGTTGGGCCGTCAAATTGAGCAGGAGTGCTTGTTAGCCACGGCGCCGTCGTTTGGGGAGAAGAGGAGGGTGAACTGAACTCAACCACATGAGCATAGACGCATGCAGAGATACAAGAGGGCAAAGGCAGAGTGGGTGCTGCACATGTGTAAATCATTTTTGCTCGCCAGTCTGTGCTGCTCGATGCTTTATAACAGTTTCAGATGATGCGGTTGTCAGAAACACAAGTATGGCGTTGAATTTAGGCGTCTGGTAAAAGCTCTCAGCGCTATTAATAAATCATTTCAATCCAAAACATCATTTGCTTTATAGCGGCTCAAAGTTAAGTCTTTTATTGATCTTCATCCATCCCATCTATGTCGCTGTAGGTTTGCTGTAAGTCTGTGGCCTGTATTCTGTAAAAGTCTAGATCACCTGCTTCACTGTGGGGTTGACATAAAAGTTTACCAGACGAGCAGGCAGGCAGCCAGCCACTCCACCTTCCCACTCTGAGCCACTTCCCATGTCTGAGGGAACCAGGACGAACCTGTGACATCACTTCCTGCTCAGGACAATCATTCAGGAACAAACTGGGAGCCTCCAGGAGCAACTCTGACAGCACCCTGAGGAACACACACACACGGACACACACACACGGACACACACACACACACACACACACACACACACACACACACACACACACACACACACACACACACACACACACACACACACACACACACACACACACACACGGACACTATTGTTAGCCCCAAACTGTGAATCAGCTCTGTTTATTGACATGATTTTCAGGCATTGTATGTATCTGTCTGGGTGGATGCTCTCACTTCCCCTATGCTTTTCTGTCTGTTTCTTATTTTTTTTAGCTCCTTTGCTGTGAACGCCTGTTTGGGTTTGTACGCCTTCTGAATTTAGCTTTTTTTTTTTTTTTTTTTTCTTTTGGCTTCAGCTGCAGATGCAGACAACCCGATCATCAACATGGTTGGATTGGGAGCAACAGCTTGCCCTTACTTGAATTTGTGCTCATACATTAATGTCTGAAGGAGTCCGAGATGTCCAAAGTGTTTACAGTGAAGCTTTTGAGTCAGAAGTCTGAGTCTGTTTCATTTCAGGGTTTTGGTGCTTAAAATGCTACTGTGCCATGCAGAAGCCTGCATACGCCTTTAACCTTTTCACATGTTGTCGAGTTACTACCAAAAAACCTCAGTGTAATTTTTACAATTTAGCTTGTTATACCAACACAAACTAATGCATATTTATGGAGCATTTGGAAATAAGTCATGTTTTTTTACAAATTTTGCTAAATAAAAATGGGACCAGTAGACCATGCACATGTATTCAACCCCCTGGGTCAGTACATTGTAAAATGTTTCATTGCAATTACAGCAACAGGTCCTCTGTTGTATCTCTACAGTTTTTGGCCATTCTTCTTTGCCAAACAGTTCACTCTCAGTTCTACTGGATGTAGAGTGTCCAAGAAGAGCAATTTTTTTCCCATGGACTCTCCATTGGACGAAGGTCTGGGTTGTTCTATCACATGAATCTGCTTTGATGTAAATCATTCAATTGTAGCTCTGGCTGCATGCTTAGAGTCTTTGTTCTGGCAAAAGGTGAACTCCCTTCCTCGTCTCAAGTATTGTGCAGCGATTTTTAATTCCCATCCATGCTTTTTTTTTATGTATGCTTGAACTTGGCTCCATCCATCTTCCCATCACCTCTAACCAGCTTACGTGTCCCTGCTGAAGAAAAGCATCCCCACAGCCTGATGCTGTCACTATCATGCTTCCCACTGGGGATGAGTAGCTCTGAGGGATGTATAGTGTAAAATGGCAAAATGTGATGGAAAGCGGAGGGACATGGACACCTTTGCAAGGCTCTGGATGTAAATTGGAATGAAAACAGGTGTTATTATGAGCATGAAAGTGCATCATTGTTTCTCTCCTCTCGCACCTCTTTAATTGTCTTTGATGCCTGTTATCTAATTAAAAAAAATATTTCTGTTGGATTTTGTAGACGTAAAATGCTGGAGTGTTTCTTCTCTCACTTGCAGTACCACTTTTGGCCTTAGGATGGGAGCAGTGGCTGCAGTTTTGCAGCCTCAAGCACACTTGAATCGTCTCTCTGAACAACTGTAACCTTTCCTTCCTGGGAAATGGACAATATATGTGCAAGCTGCAGGAATGTCACACCTAATCTTCTGTAAGGAGTTCTGAGTGTTTTATTTTAACTTGTCCGCTGCCGATGAGGGCTTTGCAGAATTGCACGTGTTTGTGTCTTTGTCGAGTTCCTCTTTAATTTATTGTACGTTATTGGAACCAGTTCTGCAGAAAGGGCTACCAGTTGACTGCACATTGTCACTCACTACATATTGGATTTGATGCATGCTCTTATGTGTGCTTTTAATTGATTGACCCGTTGTTATGAATCTGCTTTTGGTCGCCATTAGTCAATACAGGCAGGCCCTTAGTATTCCTGGAAGAGACGAAGAAAGGAAAAGAAGGGAAGAAAGGGGGGAAAAAGGGTAAGATATTGATCAAGTGCTGTATGCATCAAATTCCAACTTTACCTGACCTTCCAAACTGCTGGCATCATCATCGTAGCACGCCACTAATGTCCCCTTCTTCCCCTGCATTCCCCCTGCCTTCCTCTCTCCACCGTCCTTTTGTCTCAGCTCCGTTTGGAGTGTGTGTGTGTGTAAGTGAGAGAGATAGTGTGTGTGCATGTGTATGCTTGAGCTGCAGATAAAGCCTAAATTGAGCTGTTTTGATTGTTCGCTGAGAGTGCCCGCAGCACAAGGCCCCTCGGCTGAGAAGCGCACACACACTCGCTCACGTTCAGTCCCTCTCCGCTTGTCTTTTTATTAAGCGGTGCTGGCCACAGCAAGAAAAATTCTTGTAATTAGAAGTCAGAATAACTTTCTGTCTCAGGAATTAGACAGGCTGTTTGTTAACACCCATCTCAGGCTCTTTATATCTTATTTTTTTTGCAACCACTAATCAGGGTGTACGCATCTTGTTTTTTTTTTTTAGCTTAAGGCTTAACTATGGGGAGGGTGTTTACTGGAAGGTTACTTGGAGAAAAACACATTTTAGACGCTTGAACTGTTACTTCAGCATAAGCTTGAACCAAGGCCATCCTTAACTGTGGGCATTAAATGTTCAGTACTTCTGAATCTTTCTAATTCCAAATATGATTTGATTAGAAAAAATTGAAATAGCAACCGAATGTTATGTCATAATTGCAAATAAATAGTTGCTTCACATTCAAACTACATTCCTAAACATTATTCTGATGCCAGTCGTGCCACAGATCCCTTGTCTGAGTCTGAAAACCCCCCTCGTCTATTTCTAAATGACAGGTGGAAACTCTGAGAAATATCCCCAAATACATATTCCCTGTTCAGTTTTCATATTCTTTTTTTATTGCTGTTTTGGAATAAGAACAGCTAATGTGATATTTTCTTTATTTGTTTGGGTGAAAGTGATCATAAAATGAAAATGATTGCTACACTCGAGATGACAGATCACATGTGTTAGGACAAGGGGATATTAAACCAGACAAGCTTTAAGTGACAAACGGATAATTAAAGAGGGTAATTAATGTAAAATGCATATGAGTAATAACATTGTTAACTGAGATCTTTAAAGACACATTGGTACGAATGTAACAGTAGATTTAGCTCATGACAGGAGAATATACATGATGTGGGTTCATGAGAATAATACGACAGGAAATGTAGAATATTGTAAGGTTTTCTATCATGTAAAAAAGCATTAAAATAATAATTGTGTTTTTGTGGAATGGAATAAAGATTTCATAAACTGTTGGTCTGTGTAAGTATTTTTCCACCATTTATTAGCCAACTCCATCAATTTAACAGGACACCAAAATAAAGAACATGTTTCTTACTTCAAATGACTTGTCTCAGTTATAGTTTCTACAGAATGCCACGCTTAAAGAACTGTCCTTTGTATTCGGGACTCATAAATGATAGCTTACACTTAGTTCACCAGACAAAGTCCCATTCTGACAGCAGCTGGATGGTATAACGCCAGATGAACTTCCCCTTTAAAGACATGTTGTGGTGTTTGTGAGATCCTGTCCTACAGGACCTTGTTATGCCTGTATATGTTGCTTGTGATTCTTAAGGTGTGATAACCAAGAGTAAAAATACCATGGCACCATGTCACGGTATTTACTCAAAACATTTCCAAAAATGATAATGGTCCATTTGATTTTATGTAACATAGAAAACAATCTTTCCTGTTCTTCCATGAATCCCAAATAGGATAAATAGTTGTTACATTCATTTAGACACAGAAATAACCGAAATTATGCAGAGATTAAATGCCCACTTTGTATAGGAGTATGTTTTAATGCTTATTGCACTGGCAATTCTATATTTTTTCTGTTCTCCCCTTTCTAGAATAAGAAGCAGAAAAAGCTGATATTAGCTGGTCAGTTGTTGAGGCCATCTGCTCGATAGCCAGCCTACACTCAGCTGATTAACAGATATTCTGCTCACAGCCTTCTCCCTGTAGTTTTTAACAAAGAAAGATGAAGAACAAGATGAGAAAAAAATCTCAAATTCCACATATATAATTTGATTATATAAACCCAGGTTTTCTTACAGTATGCGTAGAATATCCAAAAATGATTTAGAACGGTTGTGGGTCAGTTCCCCACCAGTTGGTACCCCGTTTCCTCTGTTCGTACCTTCAAACAAACCATTTCGTACTCATACTTAAACAGTTAGCGCACCTATTTATTTTTAAAGTATCTTCGTGACCTAATGGGATAAATAGTCATCCAAAATGTTCAAATCTTACATAGATTATAATTCGTTAGTCTAATGTTGTCTGAAAACTTGGCATTACACTCTGCTCCTATTTATTTTGGTTTTGGATTCACATTTGAGACAGTTGACTGATAAATATCATAAAACCCTCAACAAACTAAAATACCTGAGTGGTCTCTTGGTGGTAGGTATTATTTATTCTAAAAATCTAAAAAATGTACTTTTAAATGTTCAGTTTTCAAAGCAGGTATTGGCTGACATGTGGCCTGTGGGGTGTAATGCCACACATTTGTACAGAAAACACCTGGTACAGCCTTGTTGGTTGAGTGTGCAATGCAACTTTCTGTAGGCCAGCTTCAAAAAGTGACACTAACACAAAACAGAGAGGACTCCCAGTTATCAATAACCTCTGCTATTTGGGAGCATTTAAGCTTCTGAGAAAGGAAGGGGGACCAGACCCAAACTTTGTCAGTGTATATGTAGCTCGCTCTGCACTTAGCTGATTTACTGTCCTGTAATATCGTCAAGCCGAATGTAAATATCGCAGGTACTGGAGAAAAATTAGCTAAAGTCCAGATCAAGCTGTCCAACTTGTCCAAAACCCTGCACAGCATATGAGATGCGACAACATACAGGTGTTGTCGAAGAGTCTCTCTGACCAGAGCGGATTTCCAATTATTACAAGCAGCCCCATCGCTGGTCAAATGTCACCCCTAGAAATGGCAAAAATGCATACCCCAATTCAATTAGATGCTGTTCTTTAATTCTTTGGAATAGATGCAAAAGCTTGGTGTCTTTGTGAAGGTAACACTTTAGACCGCAGATCAATGCAGTTGTTCAAACAAGGTGTCAATCAGAGATGGATGGCCTAGACGTCCATTTTGAAACCAAGGTCTTTAAAATAGAAACCTCAGGTACAAACGACGACACCTAGAAGTCAGAAATGCGTTCCCTGGGGTCATTGGTGTCCCCGTCACAGTTAAGAGGTTAAAACTGGTACCTGGCACCTGGAGCCTGGAGCATTGACACGTAGTTGTTATGAAACGTCCTGCCGTAGTAGACGCCAAGCGGTAATTCACAACTTTCAGCTCTGATCTCTTTGGACCTTTCTTGACCATCTCATCAAAATATATTAAAACTGTAACCTTTTGAGAACCTTTGGTAGATCTTGAGACGGGTAACTTGACCCATGACTAGTTGGCATACCAGTGATACCCCATTACCTGATCTGAGAAGAATATACAGATAAACCTGCAACCTCATTATCCACACGCCACTTAAAACATCGAACTGCATCCAAAAGGTTTGATGGACTGGCTTTTAGGAGGGTGGTGTCTGTGTATGCACAAACCGTTGGCACGCAAAGACAAAATTCAACTAGACATTTTTCCCTGGCTACATGCACACAAAAACACACACAAAGTCACTCCAGGGATGATGTCTGGCTAGGTGGATAAAGTAGTGCTATTGTAATTCGATAGATGGCTTTCCCTAAGATAATCTGCCTTAAACAGATGATCATTTTGGGAGTAGATTTGATTGATGTGGGACTGGCAGAAAAAGAACAAGGGGAGCGGGAGACAGACAGTGAGTGTATTTTAAGTCCCGCGTGTTTGTGTGCGACAGAGAGCGGCAGAAATAGGAAATTGAAAGGGCTCATACGGTTACGAACAACATTTTGTGCCAGCTGGACCCGAAGCGATGCTCAAACTGGGACTCCTCTCTTTCTCTGTGTCGCTTGTCGTCATTGTTCACTTGACTTTCCGTTTTACTCCCCCCCCCTCATTTTGTATCATTCATTTCACAGCGTTTGCGGCGGGCCTGCGCTTTTTTATACACGTTTGACTCACGCGCTTTCAAAAGATTTGCTTCTATTCATTTTGAAGCCGAAGCGCTGGCACACTCGGGGCGACCGGTTTCGTACAGCCTAGAAACATTCGGTTTGAGTCAAGGTTACGTCTGGCTCTGCACAGACAAAAACTCTTTCTGGTTTAATTAAGGCAACAGCAATCAACTTCAGCGTATCTGGTCAAGGTTGATGGATAATAGGGATTCACTTGGCAAAATGTTTGAATGTTACGAACCCTGCGTGAAATTACATGAATAAAAAAATGTCTTATTCAAGTGGCCTCTTTCATTAAACCTAGTTATGTATAGGAGGTCTTCTGTGTTAAATGTTCACATTTAATAACCTTTCGCCATGTGACTATTGACATTTAGCTAATATAATTTATTTTCTTTTGTACCAGTTCACCTATTTTTTATCCCTCTTCCTTTGAACTTGGTATTTCCGTCACTGAAACAGGAAAAAAAGAGTCTGTGCTGTTTTTGCTCACTTACATCTGCAGTGTATTTTGTGTTATCCCAGTCTTGCTGTTTTTCTGCTCCCCTTTCACTCTGTCGTCTCATCCCCTTCTCCCAACATAATCCTCGGCTCAAACCCCTGGGTTGCCGTAGAAACATCAATAACATTCCTGCTTGACAACATCTAAGTGCATTAAAGTGGTCGTTGGGAGACTCAGCCCAGCCAAAGCCCACACTGTAACCTATATCTGGAAGATTCCTGCAAAAAAAGTGGCAATGAAATACTACAATACACACTCACCTGCCTCTTTATTAGGTACACCTTGGTCTAAACGGTGGTCTGAACAAGGTCTCAGGAACATTCTTTGGTCCATATTGACACAGTGGCGTTACACAGTTGCTGCAGATTTGTTGGACGGACATCCATGATGCAAACCTCCCGTTCCTCCACATCCCAACCGTGCTGCTTTAATTTGACGGAGGCCTGATGCCTGGGGAGGCCGCCAGAGCGCAGTGAACACTTCATTATGTTCAAGAAACCAGTTTGAGCTGATTTGAGCTTTGTGACATGGTGGATTATCCTGCTGCAAGTAGCCATAAGGAGAAGGTTACAAAGTGGTCATAAAATATCAAGGTTCAATGTGCTGTGCATCTATAGATGCCATTCAGTGTGCCTTGGTTGTAACTAGTTCTTAGTTAATTTATTACAACTTTCTTTCCCTTTTTGCTAATCCTTCGCTGATCTCCCATATTAACAAAGAATTTACATCCCCACAGGTGTCGCTCACTGGAGGTTTTCTGTTCTTCGGGCCATTCTTTGTCAGCCCAAGAGACGGTTGTACGTTCAAATTGCAATCACATTAACAGTTTCTCAAATACTAAGTCAGGTTCCCGTGGCACCAACAACCATGCCAATGACATCACCTGAACCCGTTGTCTTCCTCATTCTGATGCTCTGTTTGAACTTCTGCATTTTCTTCACCTCATCTAGCTAAGTGGTTCCCAACCCTGGTCCACAAGTAGCCCTGTCTTGCTTGTTTTAGAAGCGTCTCTGTTTCAGCTCATCGGGTTCAAATGACTGCATGACCTCCTCTGCAGCCATCAAGTGCTGCAGAAACTTCCACACCATCCATTCCTTTAAGTCAGGTGTGTGGCAGCAAGGAGACACCTGACACATGCAGGACATGGGGTCCCTGGGAACCACAGATCTAGATGCTTAAAGGCAATAAGTTGCTGTCATTTTGATTGGCTGACAAACAATTGAAGAAGTGACCCTGATAACATTGCAGATCAGCGACCACTTTTGATGCTCTCCTATATAATGAATGTGTGTTGGGAACAGGAGTGTAAAATTCTAATTTTATGTTGTTTTTCATGTTTAAGTAGAAACAGGAATGATTTGTCACTGGTCTATGAGTGCCCCTAGATGGTCAGATTGTTATTAGGGTACTCATAGAAAGTACTTCAAATCATTAGTTTGCCTTTAAGTTTCAACTATCCAGCATCCTGAAGTGAGTGAGGCATCTGCATTGCTTAGTGATATGTATTTTTTTTGGTCATTGCTGTGATTTTTGAGTCACAGACGTGCGGTTTACATGCAGCGTCTGAGCTTTGGTGCTCATGCGGGGAAATATTTAGACGTGCAAATAACTATTTCCTGACTTTTTGTGTCCCTAGGCGTCAATCCGCGGCCTTGTTGTTGAAATACAACGTTTAATTAGATATCAGGTGTTTTGTTTTTTATACTTACAGCACCTTAAAAGTCAGTGGATTTAGGTTTTATTGCTTCACTTTATACATCTGTTTAGGCGTTTCGATGGTGAGAGTGGGAGTCCACTCCTTACTTTACTCGCCTTCTGAAACGACTCGCTGTCCGGGAGATAAACACCGCAAGCTTGACTGACACATCACTCATTTATATTCAGCTCAAAGAATAGCCAGATTACATGCACTTATGCATGCACGGAGCTGTGCCGTCTGCCTTCATGCTCGCGGTGGTACCAAACACTGAGGTGAGCAGTCTGGACCAAAGCAGGGGCAGGGCTTCTGAATTCACACAGGAGAAGGGCTGGAAGAGTGTGTGCATGCGGTGATAACTGTGATCTCTTGTGGTGGCAGAGGTTGTGGATTGGACAGACCTTTCATCACGCCGGTCAAATTATTCTGATTGGCCGCTGATTTCCTGATGGCTCCCTTCTGTGTTTGCTGTGTGTTTTTCGGTGTTTGATTGAGCGCCAGTGTGTCCGCATCCTTGCATATGGGAATCTCGTATGTGTGATTTCTTGATGGAAGCCCTGTTTCATCACGCCACCTGTCTCAGGATGACAGCGCTGCGTCTAATCACTCCATGTGATTTGTGTTGGTAAAACGGGGGAGCTTTACCACCATGAGGACCCTCCCCCCCGTCCCCCGTGTGTGTATGCGTGTGCGTCAGTAGTTCGGGGGGTTCGATGCTGGCACCCTGCGGGGCTTCCGAATCAACACTGTCAAGATCCCGCTGCCCCATTATACGGAGACAAACCTTTTTGTCCGACACACAAGCAAACATGCGCACACACACACACACACACTCACACACAGCCAGTTCTGCAGACCAGTCATGTAAAGCAATCAGGACATATTTCACACATTCCTATTATTGGTCTGCTTTACATTGGTGCATTTCTCTCGGTTTTCTCTTTCACACACACCTTGTGAGTGCTCCAGTCAGACAGCCATGTAATGGGCTAAAGAGGGACACGAAGCAGATGGTTTTCCAGATAGCTGCCTCGCTAATGCTAACAGGACATGTCACACAAGGAGAGGGAAGAGCTGGTAGAGGGATTTTTTATTTTTTTATTTTCACAGACATGGAAAAATTCTTTCTGAGTACACTGGCAAAAAGCATTTACTAAAATAACGATTAAACACCAATACAAATGTAACCATTAAACAATCCATATCATGTTGATGCAAACGATGAAACATTCAGTGAATTTCAATTTGAAGCTCACAGGTATGAATCCAAAAGTATTCACACTCGTTAAACCTTTTTCACTTTTGTCACTTTTCAACCACAAACTTTGATGTCTTTTATTTGGGATTTTATGTGATAGACCAACACAAACCGATGGTTAATTATAAAGTGGAAGGAAAATCTGACATGGTTTTCAGCGTTTTATTAACCCCCCCAAACATGTGGCCTGCATTTCTGTTCTGTTCAGCCCCATTTACATTGACAACCCTAAATAAATAAAAAACTAGTCCTCTTGCCAGCAGTTAGGAGTCTGTTTATCTTTATTTTACATTGCTCATGTCACATGTATCAAAAAGACACGTTCAAAAAGTCTCCATAAACCTGTAGTTTATAGGGCAAACGGGTATTTGCAATGGCAACAATTAGAGATAAAACCTATTAAAATAAACTAAAATATTTAATGAGACACAGATGAATGAGAAGAGACGTTTTATTCCACTTCAGCCCTTCCAAACCCTGCACCCAGAGTTCACCCAGGAGACTCTGGCTTTCCAATCTGTGCCAGGCTGTGAAACATTAGCACCATGCAAAATTTAACAGGACTAAGTCAGGCTTTTAGCATCAGCCTGGTGTAGTCTCTATATGTTTCTAGGCAAGCCTGCAGCAAGAGCAATCTGATTAACTAACAAGGGAGTGCTTTCACCACCTACAACGATGTCTGCTAGGTTTGTTGCAGAGCAGCCCTAAACTATTTGGGTAGTAGCATAAAACGATGTCTTTTCAACGACTACGAGACAATGGAAAGCAACATCATTTTGAATAAAGAAAATTGCATGCGTCATTTTTTTGTTTTCGTAATTTAACAAAGTATATGCTAAAATTAAACTTGACATTTCCAGGGTTTCTCCCTCATCGTTAATATATGGAAAGATACACAAAGATCTCTGGGATATTTAGTAAAACACAAGTTTAAGTTGAGGTATTGATCCAATAAATTGTGTACTATCACTTAGGTAGTGTACAGTGATAAATCAGTGCGGTATAAAAAAATCTATATTCAAAAAACTAAAGTGAAGCGTGAAAAGAAAACTAGATCGTCACACATATTCCTAAGGGGTCACAACCTTTGCTGTCCTCACCCTTATTTCTTCAAGTACTTTGTCCTCACTCTTTCCTAATTCCTTTAAGACATCCTCGGTTCCCTCTTCCATTTCTGTTTGGCATTAAGACAAGATGGATGAGAAAGGACGAGTCTTAAAGATGAGGCAATGAAACTTCAGCTACTAGCACCTCATATTCTTGTGGGTGCGTCCATGTCCGCTTTTTGAATAAAAGCTGCTGGATCTTTGGTTTATTTGCAATAGAATAAAAATGAAAGATAAAAACTTGATAAATAAAAGCCAAATATATGTCTTTAATTTTAAAAAAGATTTTAATTTCTCTGCATCTTTTCCAATTGCTTTTGCCTCAGTAAAAATGCCTGTGGGCTAAATGTTGGCTACTGCTACTACAGAGCCAATATTTCTGCTCATAACACAGAGACTGTATAAATGTTTGCAAAAATCCAAAACAACAAAAAGATAAATCAATTTCAGAAAGTCTGTGTCAATATTTAACTGCATTTTAACATTATTGTAACTCAGAAGTGTGATTTTTCTTAGTTTTTGTTTGTGGATTTAAAACAGAGTTTAGGTATAATCGTGTATTTTCATTTAAGAAGTATGATTAAATGGTAACGGCAGATTCCAACCATAAAATGAAGCTGTTTCACCTATAGACACTAAGCTAATTAACATGAAATACAACCTTTTTCTTTCCTTCTGGCACTGTTTACACTGTGGATCCAGTCTATCTGCAAGCTTTAACTTAATTTCCTCCTTGTCCGTTTCCGTTCCTCTCCTGCTTCTCAAGTTTGACCCTCCTCTCTCGTCTTCCTCCCTCTCCTCTTCAGTTCGCCAATGTTTTATTACCTACTGACACTTTTTTATCTGCCTGAGCAGCCAAGACTCTCTTATGTACACACAGTATATTTCTTTATCTTCCACTCATTTCATCCACCCACCCGCACACACTCGCTCACTCGCGCATATTCTTGTCCTGGCATTTTGAAATTCGCTGCCTCGGTAAACTGTGATACCTGCCTACGCCGCCTGACCTCCAGTTAATCCACCATCTGACTCTCCTCGCTGCCTCTGCTGTTGCTCATCCCTCTCTGGCAAACAGCCGTTCCTGAATAATTGCAGTGAAGAAGAAATTTTCAATGCATACGTGATGGGTTCTTCCTCTGAAAGTTTATCCTTTCTCCTTAATCCCACCTTGTTTAACTGAAGAGCCTGGTTTTAGACACTCGCAGGCTGCAGAAGGAAATGCATAGGAAAGGAAACTTATCTCTCTCTGGCACTATATCACTCGGTGCTCCCTCTCGAATATCAGCTGTTTACCTCTCACTCTCACTGGCCCACAGGACAGCACTGTGTGAACAGTGCCTTGCAAACGGATTCATTTCCTTTATTTCAATTGTTTTCACTATAAAACTGCAAACCAAAATATGTTTTGTTGCAATTAACATAAATTTGAAAACTACACCATGCATTGTAATTGGCATCCTTTTAAATCTCATACTCCTGAATAAAATCCAATGCAATCAATTGCCTCCAAAAGACACTTGAATAGGCAACAGAGTCCATCTGTGTGTGTCAGATGCTCGTTAAGAACATCAGTGAACAAAGAGCATCATGAAGACCAAAACCTCTCCCACCAAACATTTCTGTCATAAACCTGCAAAGGCGAACCAGCTCTAAGTTGCCTCTGGCCATTCAGAAATCACAAGTGGAGATGGTGATATAACCCACAGCTGGGAGATCCTGAAATTATGCCAGCCGTGTGGGACAGCAGAAGGTGGGTGCAAAACACACACAAACTCTGGTACGCCATTGATGCCAGTTTAACGTAATAAATAACAAGCGATCCCCTTTGTCGGGTGAGCCAATGCTTGAAATTTAATTCATACATCTGGCCTTCTCACTCTTATCGTATAAAGTGATTCTCAAGTCTTTTTTTAAGCTTTTAAATTCTGCGGCTGGCTTCTCACAAAATTTACAGCATGGCGCAGCTACTGACTAGGGATGGGTATTTATCATGATCATTTATTGTATATTATATTGTCATGCTAAACACTGTCCGTCGATCGATGCTCCCAACGCTCATGACTCCAACTCTGGAGTCTGATTCGCTATGGGGGCGACGGGGCACGTGTCTGAGATGCTTTCACACCCAATAGGAAATATAAACTGCAATAGCCACCATTTAACCCTATGAGGGCAGCACTAAGATGGTTTAAAGACAAATATTCAGAACTAAACAAGTTCACATCAAAATGCAAAAAAATAAAAGAGCACAGTAACATTAAAGTAGCACCCTTAGGCACAGTTACAGTTTAGTAAGTTACACTTTAAAAAAATTATATTTCGCTTATTGCTCCTTTAGAGAGAACCAAAAACTATTGATGTGAAGAACTAAAGATAATATTTCAGATGGACTATGGTCTAACATTACACTGCATCTCTCTATGTTGTTCTCCAGTGTCTAGTTTACATAGCCGGGCCGGCTACACGTGCATGTATGTCCATGTGAACAGCGGCTCTCTTGCCAACAGCATTATAACGTTTATGAGTTTCTTACTTCTTGTTTTTCTTTTGTAGATCCCAGCTTTCGCGTGGAAAGTGACTCACACAAGTTTCAGGTGCTGTTTTGTGCGTACACAAACTTTATAAATGAGACCCCAGAACAGCACGTCTGTTAATCAGAGTGCAAGCTAGCTAACCATATATATATAATTGTTACTGTTGGTCAGTGAGGAGCAAACAGCAAGAAGCAATGGCAATACTTCTGCTACATTCATTGTTTTCATTAGTCTTCAGCCAGTTAAAAAAAAAAAATGACATATTGTCGGCCCTGTGATGGACCGAGAACACTTCACGAATAAGCGGGTAGAGACAATAAACAGTATGGATGGATGGATGACTGTTTTAGCTGATATGGAATACCTCAGTCAACTACTTGTGACTGAGGTATTCAGTCACAAGTAGTGACTGAATACCAGTCACTACTTGTGACTGAAGTATAGTTTAATTCTTTATTATGATGCTTTTATAAGAACCGGAAAGTTGGTTAAAGTTGATGGGAAGATCGATGGAGCTCAACACAGGGCAGTTCTGGAAGAAAACCTGTTAGAAGCCGAAAAAGACTTAATAGACTGTGGTTTGTGGTTGCAATGTGCCATAATGTGAAAAGTTCATTGAGTATGAATACTTTTTCAAGCCACAGTTAATTTGCATGCAATGCTGGGTCAATAACTTGCCTTAAGGAGAAGTGGTTTCCAATATAACAGAACACTTTAGCTGTTGATCACCAATAGTACACTGAGTGTGTGTTTGTGTCAGTGAGTGGGTGTGCAAATGCCAGATCATACACTATGCTAAGTGTTTTAACACGGTCATGATGTGCGGCGTTTTGTGTTGTCAAGTAGGAGGAATGGCTTTCACGTCTACACAGACACAAACATGATAATGTTTGCTCACACACATAACACACGCACATCCTAGTTTCAAAAACTTACTAAGGACCGCGCCATTTTACATCAAGGCTTTTTATGGCCTAACCCTAAACTAATCTTATTTGACACCTTAGTCCTAAACCTAACCCCTAGCCCAAAAACGTGACCAGAAAAAAGCTCCTCACGTTACATCTAAGTCCTCACTTTACTAGTAAAATGTACAATAAATGTTGTCACTAAGCTACAAGCACAGACACACACACACAACATAACGGTGCTTGTAACAGGGAGAGTTTTGACTCTAGATTTATGAGGACACAGCTGACGCTCTCATGCCCGTACACATACCAGTTAAGCAGTCACCTCTCGTTCCCGTGTGTTAATCCCCCCTCCCTCCAGATGTGCAATCATAATTTAAAGGTGTTGTCTGTATAATTTCTATGGATTATGTGATTAGGAAGCTATTGTGGCAGATTAATTTATGATTGAGGTTAACTCGTGATGAAATGGCTTTTGTCAGCCTCTGCCCTTGGCAGCCTATTGTACCGCTGTGTCCTTGTACTTTTGTCTGTCTCCATGTGTCTGTGGAGGGGGGAGGACAAGGTGGAGGGCCTAAACCCTCAATAATCTTTAAGCTGCCATATTTATTTATAATCATATGTCATGATTTATTTCATTGATGTGGCTGGTGTTGGTGTGTTTTAACCCTCACCTCACCTAAACCGTCTCCTTTCATCTCTTTTCTTCCAATTTGTTTTGCTGGGAATGGAAACGTTTCTTTGGCTGTGATACATTACACTTTTGTCACATTTAGAGGTCAGTTAAATTACTTAAAGGAGCACCGTGTACGTTTTGACCCAAGTATTAGGTTAATTTGAGATATATTAAATCGTTTTTCAGATACATATACAGCACTTTGTTCATATAGATGCTCCGTGTTGGGCTGCCCTTCTGAAAAACTCGCCAAATGTAGGATCAGGGCTGAAGTTTTTCTTATTAACATGCAAAGTCAGGAAGATTGTAAAATAAATTTGGTTTATTCTTTTTAAAAACTTCCTCCTGCACTAACTTTGTGAGATTTTTTTTTTTTTGATTTTATAACACCATATCTGATATTCCTCTAAGAATAAAACAACTAAACTTAAAGCACTCAACACTTTTGTACTTTAAGGCATTCATCTAAGACAAAGGAGACCAAAAAGATGGATTTAATCATTTCTCAGATAATGATTAAATTCCAAAAATAATTAAACTTGACATTACTTGCAACCTTTTCAGGTTACCATGTTGAAGAATGTCTGTGAAACCTCTGTTTCACAGAATTCATAATTCCACATATGCTAGTCATACTGATCTATTTATCTATAGGAATAGGATTGTTTATTTTTTAAGAATCTTTAGCATAATTACTGCAGTGATGATTTTGTGAAAATAAAGTAATTATTTGTGAATTAATCTTAAGGCTTTCTACACATTCTTTCAATTGTTGCAGATTTTTAAGGAAGTCAATATTAAGAATTAAGTATTTAAATAGAATCACGGCAACCAATATCTTTTTGAGTTTAATAAAAATTTTATAAAGATTAATTGAAATCCAAAAACCTACTGCACATTTAGTTCTCATTTATGTAGCATAAATCTGAATCTGTCCAAATCAGAATTGGCCAGGAAAAAACAGATCAGTGCATCTCTTCATGAGCTGGCTTTAGAGGGACGTTCATCTAATTAGGCAATTATAAAACTTACTTTCCATCGTCCCTTACCAGAAACTGAATGTAAAAGTCAATCTTTTTATGGTTAGGGTTAGCGTCCTGTGGACTCTGTTTTGACTTACAAAGTAAAATGATTGTCCACTAAGAGCAACACAGGTCTTAATTTCACAGATTTTACTGTTGAAATAAGTTTTTCTTTTTCCTCTGACCCGAGGCAAACTCTCTGTGTCATGCTAAGCAAATAATAGATAAAAGAACTAGCATTAAACTCTTCCACCAAACTTGCACCTTTCTCACTTTTTCCATCAGAGAGAAAATTTGTTGTAATTTCTGTTCTCTCCGCTTCTCTCCCTCTCTTGTCCACTCTTAACCTAAACACAGCGCGTAGATGCTTGATCACCTTTTGACCGGCAGAAGTAGCAGAGCCTTCTAATGTCAGCATCATATTTATTTATAATCATATGTCATTAATGTGCTTCACCTCACTCGAACTCTCTGTTCATCACTTTTCTCCATCCTTTACCTCTGCTCCTCGTCTCTGTGTTTTTTTTTTTATTGTATTTATCTTTTGCTGCCTCCTACATTAACTCTATAGAGAGAAACCGGGTGACACGTACACAGCTGAGAGCGAGCGCTGTTGTTGGATCTGGATGGAGCTCTGAGGAGAGGCACTGCTGTGGCACAGCCCGGAGCCAGCTGTCACAAATAGAACATTTAATAGTGTCTCTCTTTCTCTCAGCCGCTCTGGAGCTGGTCCGCTGTCGGCTCAGGTCATTCCAGATAGGACTCTATCTTGGGATGATCTCACTGACAGCACCCACTTTAGACTAATCACTCCATTTAGACTGGAGTGGCCCCGAGGTGGGAGGGAGAGAGATGGGAAGAGAAATGAAAAGAGATGAGATGACAGAGATGAACAGTTAGTACGCCGCAGGAGGAGAAGGGAAATGAGGAAAGACACACGTTAGGGCCACGGATGCTTAGAGAGACGGGAAGCCGCACAAACCGAAGGAAAACCAAAGGACGAGTTTATTTTTAGGGGCAGTTTATGCTGTGATAAACTTGTTAACTAAAGCTGGGAGGGTTTTGCAGAACTTGAAGTGTTTGTGCGACTAGAAAGTATAGATATGACTCTGTTTATTGTTTTTGTCTTAGTGTCATGGCCCCATATTTGGTTTTACAGTGCACATTACTTCTGTTTTTTTCACACTCACAGTGGTAAAGTAAGTATTAAACATGCTAATGTTTTTCTTAGTTTAAATATGTATAAGGGAGCCATTGACATACAATTCACATAGGATGTTGTCAACAAATCAAGTAATCAACACATACAATGAAATCTAGCCTAATTACTCCACAACTGAAGTTATGGCTAAAATATTGGAGAAACACAGGGAATAAGTATTGAACACTTGACAAAAATTATGTGCAAAAATGCTTAAAAAGCCAATAAATCTGCTGAAGAAAGAAAGCATTCCTGCTGCTATGTGCAAATCAATATCAGTTTGTTTAACCGGTGGCTTATTAAAATGGTTTCTCGTTAAAAATAGACTGCCACGAAACATCTTACTGTTGTGAAAGATACTAATGACGATGGTTACAGCTGTATTCCTAAATCTCTTGTTCCGGGGAGTCATAATCTGGAAGTGGTGAGAACACAATTTCCCCACACACCAGCCATGGCCAGGTGGCCCTCATAATATTTCTGACGGATAAGTCAAAAATAGTCTAGTAGTGCTAGACCTCATACAATTGAAGAAAACATGAATGAAGTAATTTACCGGTACATTTTTTTAAAAGAATCTGAAGATGAAACAAGTGTGAATTTCCTAGCAAGATAGTAAAGGAAACTCTAAGTTGGTTCCAGAGGAAGAAAGTAAAATGACCAGTACCCAGCTAGGAATCTGTTGTCATCACCAAAAAAGACTTTCCCCCAAAGTGTTTTTGTAAGCGCGTTCAATACATGGGTCATTTGGCATTTTTATGCGTAACTTCATTTCTGGATTAATTTTAGCTCAGAGTTTTCAGTATGTGGGCAGTACTTGTGTTGTTGATGCCTTGTGGTTAAAATGTATTTATGCCTGATTAGAAATATATTTTAATATATACTTATTTTATCCTCACTAAATGTTTTAGAACATCAAATTTGAATAGCAGACGCAGATAACATGTTTAAAAGGGTTTTCAGTCCAATTTTCAAATCATTTCAGTTTTTAAGGAGACTAATATTTTTTAACCAGCCTGGCCTGTGTCAATAAAGGTATTGCTCCTGTACCTGATAACAAGATAAGTGTTATCAGGTACAGGAATATTGGCCAATCAGTCTACTACATTACCAGGGAGAAATCCAGGCCCACTTTTTGCGGCAAAATTATTTTAATCCAGTCACTTTAAGGTGTTTTCGAGAAGAATAGCCTGGATGTCACAGCATCTTAATTGGATTTAAGTCTAGACTTTGACTTGGCCACTAGTCAAGACTTGCTGGATTAATTCAGATCAGTGCCCTACTGCTTAACCCTAGAGCACCTACCGTATTTTCCAGACCATAAGGTGCACTGGATTATAAGGCGCATTATTATATAAGTGTATAATATCACTCCGCCCCTCCGCATAAACACATACTACCTGAGAGGGAGACTATCTGGCTCTGTCGGGCGGACAGAGTAGTTGGACTACACTGCCCTGTTTCTAACATAAGGCCAAAATAAACCTAACTTTTATGTTTAATTAACTTACTAGCTTTATTGTTGCTAGCGTGTACTCTGGGCACAGGCTGCCTTACATGAATGCACTTCTAGTGTCGACATTACAGTCAGGCAGTCTTGTAGACAGCTCAGGGGTCCGATCAGGTAGTGACACAGTGTACCGTAATGCTCCAAATATCCACTGAGCAGAGCAGCTTTGTTGCTAACCAAAGTTGTACTTACACATTTTAACAGATTTTTGACTGCATTGTACCACATAAAAACGGTCAGTAAGCACAAGTACGATAATCATATATCAGGCGCACCAGATTATAAGGTACACTATACATTTTTGAGAAAATGTAAGGACTTTAAGTGCGCCTTATAGTCTGAAAAATACGGCAAGCTAAAAGCCATGAACTGATGGCTGGACATTCTCCATCAGGATCTTCTGGCAGAGAGAAGAATTTATGGTCGCCTGGGTCAAGGAAATGTTTTTTCCCCCCCTGACTTTGGCTCTTTTAAAAAAGTGAAAATATCAAAAACTCTTGAAGTTTAAAGAGGTCTGTCTTTTAAAATGTCAAGATTCCAAGAGTGTGCTTTGCTTTTACTCAAAGTGGAAAACAGAAATGCAGAAAAGGCTATTTTTCTTGTCTATGAAAAAGTAAAGACTATTCCCGTAAATATATAGCTCCAAAATGACACAAAGTAGCGTCTGAATACTTGGACATGATGGAGTTATGTGTTCATTGAGGCTCAGTTTGTTTGTACAGGTCCTTTTCTGTATGGCAGTCAATAATATTCAATAGCTCCCTGTCTGTCGAACGCGGCTCCCAGCTTCCCTTTCTGCAGCCAGATAACCTCCACCTGTCACTCTTCGACGTCTGCCTCTCCTCTCCCATTCCTCCAACTCTTTTTCCCATCCATTCATCCCTCGCCGTTCTTATTCATCCAGAGTGATGGAGTTGGTCCGACTTGCCGCTGGCTTTCAGTGTGGGTGAACACACACACTCACATGAACCCATACATACAGACTAGGTGCCTGCCACTCATTTACCTGACTCAATGCCTCTATTCTCTGGCTCCAAATTGACCGTTGGCTGGACAGATGGACAGATGACCCATGGCGTTCCCACTCTCTTCGTTTCCTTTCTCCCTCATAAACACATTCGGTTACAGGAGCGCACAATAGAGGTGTGACCACACGGCTTGAGGAACACAAATATTTCTGCAGAATGTTTTATTATTTTTTCTTTAAAGCTGCCACAATGTTCGTTTCCTCCACTTTGGCAGATTTCAGTTTGTTCGAATAATTGATTAATTTGCACTTCAGTCAGGAGCGATCATTTCAGTAATTTTATTGAGTTTCATTTCTCATGTCTTTTACTGATTAATTATTTGATTGAATACTGACTATAACACAGTAGTCGGTCCAACAGCCATTAAGATTTTTGTCCTGTTATAATTGACAACCTGTGTGCATTTGGGCTCTCTGCATACCAGCGTGAAACAACACTACAAATCATATGTATCGTTATCCAGTGGGCATACTGCTGTAGGAGCGTTCCCTAAGGATTTTGTTAAGCAGAAAATCGTTAGTGTGGTAGCAGCATTGGCTAATAATCCCTGAGGTTTGTTCAGCAGGCCCTAGCTTGCCTTGGTCATTCGGAGATTTGAAGCAGTGGTCAAGCTAGCCTCCTGCGAAAGCTACATCCTGAACTAGCCTTAGCCAGACTGAGATGTTTTCTAACACCTTTGCTAACACGGTCCCTCCAAGAAGCTCATATAGAACAGTCTACACCCTCCATGTCCCAACCAAAGGGCAAACTAACAGAAGAAATGCGCTACGCTCAGGCCTTGTGCACATATAGCTCAGCACGCACTGTACTACTCATGAAATATCGCATCTGGGAAAAAGTGCAGATACTTCCAAATGGCTCATTGGAGGCTGAGATAAGTCTGGACTTGATATTTTAAATGAATTGTTTTTATCTTTAATTTTTTCACAAAACAAATACAAAATCCTAAGTATCTTTTATAGGGATAACAATGTGAAAAAAGAAAATGGCAGGTCATAGGATTTATAATAATAACAGAATAGTTGTTGCATGATATATATAATAAATAACTTCAGCCTTCAGATCCCTTTGAGATTAATCAAATGAGCCCATGATAGAAAAACAAAACAAATGGATTTTATGTACACAATTCCTTCTGAATGCAAGCTATATATGCAGAGGGCTGCAAGAGGTTAAAATCATTGAGCAAAGCAGCGATGCTGGCAGTGTGCAGTGTGTTCTCATGCTGCTGATTACCTAAAGAGAATAGTAACTTTCCAGTTTCAGCCTCCACAGTACGGCTGAAACTTGCTGTCTGGGAGCAGAAAACCTTCCATATGTATAGGAAAACTCTGCAGATTGTGAGGCAACATCCTATTGTAGATGTAAAACGTGTCAATGAAACGTTATTGTCGTTTCACAGCTAAAATTGTGACTGCGCTTATACATGCTCATGTTGGGAATCAGAATATACCGTCACACATTGGCGCGGCTTCAGAGTGCGACATATCCTGAACGATTGTCAAAAAAGAAGATCTATCTGCCATTTCCTGTACTTCAATGACAGATGGAGCGTCAACGTGGCGTGTGTTAGCTGATCCTCTGTATCACGCATAACTGTGCAACTTGTCAGGAGTCTGCAGGGTAGATCTCTTCCATCTGAGGTTAATCCAACAGAAAGAGAGCGATCCCAAACCGGAATATTACGGCGGCTCAAATCTCCTCTCAGTCAGACGCCACTACTCGCATCTCGCAACTTCACACAGAGGGCTTTGCATGACAAGATAAGTGGAAAAGGTAAAGGGAGACAAACACGATCTGTCCCAGTATGCTGAATGGCGAATGCACACATGCATGCATAGTACATATTTGGATAAAATCATACCCATGCAAAGGGACAACGCACACACACAACATGAACAGACACAGATACCTGTACACACACTCAGCTTTAGACACACACTGGCAGTGGAGCTCATCTGTGTGCTATCTGCTCTCTTCTCTCTGCAGTAGGCAGATAGGGTAAGTGCTATATCCTACCAGCAAGGAGGAAACACTGTAGTGGATAGGTCTCGTGCCTCCTCTCTGTGCTGCCCACAGCTGCTGTTTGAGCGTTGGTGTTTCTTGCAAAACCTGGTTTTAAATGAGAGAGATTCTTCTTCAACTCCACAACTGAAACCAAATGTTGGATATACACTGAAAAAAAACAAACACTTTTTATGTTGTTATCATGTGTTTCTCAAATTTTACACTTTTAGCTTTGGTCACAACCTTATGAATTATTTTGTAAGGTTGCAGCAACCCCTCTCTTTGAAGTCTGCATATGGGGGCCGTTACCAGTGCAATAAACTAGAATATCTCCTAAAAGTACATCTTATTACAGAAAGTCAGCTTATTAACATTGTGCATTTCTTTCGATTCAGCGCACACAGAGTTATATTTCTATTACGTTTGTTAAATAGGGTTTACTGTTAATGAAAACCAAAAATTCTGTTCCTTGGAAAAGTTTGATGTCACATAAGACTTATTAACAAAAAGTATTTTAAAAGCCGAAATGTTAAACGCGGCGTTAAAAGTATGTCCACATATTGTACAAGTACAGACACGGCATGTTCAACGCTTCTTTTGTATGAATCACTGCATAAATGCAGCACGGCATTGAGGCCATCAGTGTGTGGTTCTGTTTTAACAAAACCCAGGTTGCTTTAAGTTGCCTTCAGCTTTCCTGCCTTGTTGGCTCTGGTTTCTCTATTCTCTGTGGGCCGTAACTTGGTCATAACATTTCTCTACTACAAATATATAATATTCAAATTTTCTGATAAACCTAATTTAGGATTTTCATTGGGCCTCATTTAAGATAAGCTTTATTGATCTCACAGTGGAGAAATTCACTTGTCCCATCGGCTCAATAGTCAAAAGTCAGAAGAAGGTGTCAAAGTAGGTAAGTAGAATCAGTTAGATACAGTTATACAGCTATATACAATATACAATTCTGTACACTCCTATGTATAAATATGTTATTGCACATATGTTATTATACAGTTTATACAGGACTATTGCACAGGCTTATTGCACCGTTTATACAGTTTATACAGGATTATTGCACAGGCTTAATGCACGGATTGTAGCACCTTGTTTAAAATAGCTTATTGCACATAAGTTATTACAGTTATTGTTGCAGCTATGGTGCGTGTTGCAGTCGTTACTCTAATAGTTACACTTATAAAGCTA